>NC_062965.1:1412497-1520497 GCF_023119035.1 Salvia hispanica
AAAGTCTCTTTCCCAATTGTTTCCCTTTTCTCACTTTCAATCTCACCTGAAGATGAGCAGAAGGGCTGCTGTATCTGCAATCGATCTCGTTCATGGAAGAGGATTTCTCAATCGATGGTCTCGTAAAACGGGTATTCTCTCTCCTCCATTCTCTCTCTTCTCTTCCAAGGCTTTTCAACCTAAGCGGCGCACAATAGATTTCAGTATTGTTAAAGAATTAGATGATGCTATTAAATTGTTTGGAGAAATGAAGAGTATGCGGCCTCAGCCTTCTATTCTAGTGTACAACAATCTTATGAGTGTCTGTGTAAAGATTGAGCAGTATTCTTTTGCCCTCAATGTGTTTGATGAAATGCTTCAGATGGGATTCCCTGTTAATATTTACACTATGAATATTGCGGTTAACTGTTGCTGTCACTTGAAAGATATAAACTCTGGTTTTGCTATAATGGCCTTCTTTTTTAAGAGTGGTTTCGAACCAAATGCTGCGACAATCAGCCCTCTCATTAAAGGGTTCTTTTTAGAGGGTAAGGAGGCAGAATCTGTGAAATTATTCCAAAAGGTTCTGGATTTAAAATTTTGTGAGCCTGATCAGGTTATGATTCTGCACTTGATAGATGGGTTATGCAAAACTGGGCAGGTCATTGTGGCTTATGATTGGGTTCATAGATTAGAAAGTTGTGGGTGGAGACCCAACGTTTGGGCTTATAGCACATTAATTGATGGGTTCTGCAAGGGTGGAAATGTGGATGACGCTTTGCGACTTCTTCCTAAGATGAACAGCAAGGGTATTTTACCCAATGTGGTCACGTATAATGCACTTATTGATGGATTTTGTTTGAAAGGTGAAGTAGATAAAGCAAAACAGTTATTAGATTCCATGGTAGAGATGGACCTGAAACCTGATATTGTAAGTTTTAGCAGTTTACTAAATGGATACTGTAAGAAGGGGCTTGTGGATGAAGCTCGACTTGTTTTTCATGAAATTTCCTCTAAAGGCTTGCTGCATAATGTGTTTACTTATAATACCATGCTACACGGATTGTTTAGTGCAAATAAATTTGGCGAGGGCTGGAAACTTTTTGAGGATATGGAAGATCAACAAGTGTGTTTTCCTGACTTGCATACTTATAATATATTGTTGGATGTGTTGTGTAGCAATGGAGAGATGGATAAGGCTGTTTCATTGTTGCGTGTGATTGAAGATAATGGATTTACCCCTAATATTGTTAGCTACAACAGCTTATTAAATGGATATTGCAAGATGGGAAGCGTGGATGAAGCTTGGCTCCTTTTTCTTGAAATTCCCAATAAAGGTTTGGTGCTAGATAACCGTATTTATAATACCATGATACACGGATTATTTAGTAAATATAGATTTGTTGAGGGCTGGAAACTTTTCAAGGATATGGAAGCCCAACAAGTATGTTGTCCTAACTTGCATACTTATAATATATTGTTGGATGGGCTGTGTAATATTGGGAAGATTGATGAGGCTCTTTTGTTGCTGCACAAGATTGAAGATAAAGGATTTACCTCTGATATTGTTACTTACAATAGCTTATTGAAAGGATATTGCAAAAAGGGAAGTGTGGATGAAGCTTGGCTTCTTTTTCTTGAAATTCCAAATAAAGGCTTGGTACGAGATAACCATACTTATAATACCATGATACACGGATTATTTAGTATGGGTCGATTTTCCGAGGGCTGGAAACTTTTTGAGGATATGGAAGACCAACAAGTGTGTCCTGACTTGTGTACTTACAATATATTGCTGTATGGGCTGTGTAGGAATGGGGAGATTGATGAAGTAAAACATTTTCTATTAGAGATGGAGAATCGTGGTTGTGGGCCTAATCAAGTAACATACGATGTCATCACCGGGACTCTGCTAAAACAAAATGAGGTTGACAAGGCAAGATCATTCATAGAAGAAATGCATGAGAAGGGATTCTCAGCTGATTCTGCAACTTCTTCGATGCCAAGTGGAGATGATTTTTTCCTCAAATTGATGAAGGACCTTACGCCCAAGGAAATTGTATCCTAGTCCTTATCAAGTGAAGGTTAGTGATATTATCACCACTCTTTATGCATAATTATAATTTTAATCTGAAACTTATATTGAAACTGCTGATTTTAGTTCATGTTATGTTTATTTCCACGCATGCTTCGTTGTTTCTAGTGCAGGGTGAGGATCGATGCAGCCCAAGAGGTTTATGTCTCGGAGCTTCAAGCCAGATTCAATTTTTTGTATGCTTGTGACGTATGAATTCCTTAATGCTGCTGCGTGAATGTGATGCAATTGAACATGCTAATATTGTCAGAGTATATTTGTTTTCAAAACTTGTTATATTTGGATGAGCTAAACGGTTAGTTGTTGAGGATTCTATCTGCATTTCTCTGTATTTTGGTAACTGAGAATTCATTCTCATTTTGTGCTTTTACTTGACTCTCTGGATCTGTCAAACCATTCCGGCTAGAGAAAAAATGGGTTAGGTCAAGCATGTTCTAATATCGTCCAACATTTAAATACTAATATAAATTCTTATACTTATAGGTCAAGCATGTTCTAATATCATCCAACATAGTCCTGTCCAGAGTGAGTCATATCAGTATCATATTATAAGAGCTCTTTGGTTTCAGGATCAATTGCCATAAACAGCTCTTCTGTTCCAAGACGAGATTGCTGTGTTAATAGAGACGTCTTTAAGAACATCGGTTATTGGCATGTCGCTCACAGTATCACCAGTTAGAAGAACAAAATCTCCATGTATCACATCAAACCATCAAAATACAATTCAAGCATTTAATATCAATATATAAACAAAGACATTCAACAGCCAAATTAGAACTTGTGCGCTCTAAAGTATCTGTAAAAATAGTAGTAATAAGGAGTACCATGTCACACATACCATCCAAACTAGATTAGCCTACACCTTTGGTAAAAGTTTAACAACCATATCAAATAGAACACCATCATTATCTTCCCATCGCAGAGGTTCACTCAACATTGAAATAGTGGTGGCGCCAAGTGTGCATCCCCCTCTTGCAGTCATCTCTTTCAAGACAAGAATCGCATCGTCCAACTTATTCCATTTGAGAAGACCTTGAACAAAAACGTTGTATGTCACACTAACGGGCAAGCACCCCTTGTTCACCATTTGTACCATCAAATCCTTAGCCTCTTCTATCTGCCCTTCTTTGCAAAGTGCACCAATAAGGCTGTATATGTTATAACACTAGGCTGCAAATTTAGGGAAGGAAGCTCGTTAAACACATCCTTTGCTTGTCTGAGTTTACCATCATTGCACAACCTTTCAATGAGGATATCATAAATTACTATGTTTGGAATGATGCCTTTGTTTTCCATGGTTTGCAACATGGAAAATGCTTCATCAATACGATGAGCACTACACAAACCATGTAACAAGATTCCATAAGTTGTAGTAGGAGAAACTCGTAGAGCTTCCATCTCTTTGAACAACTTTAAACCCTCTTCACACCGGCCTTCACCAAATAAGGCCTCTGGCATTATGCTATATGAAACCACATCGCGCTCTAACCCTTTGGTGCGAATCATGTTAAAAATACGACCGACTTCATCAATTCGACCCAACTTGCAGTACCCGTTCATCAAATTATTGTAGCTTCTAACATTAGGCTTGATGCCAGATTTCACTGAGAGTTGGAAAATGTTTCTGGCTTTGTCTACCTCGCCCAGCAAACAATATCTATTCATCAATGCATTGTATGTTACAATGTCAGGTTGAACATCAATTTGCAGATGTTTGCAGATGTGAATTCAGGTCTCGTTCGGCCCAGACCATGTTGAGAACTGGAGCAATGAACTTTGAATTTGTTCTAGTCTTATTAGGGCCGCAATTGATCATTTGGAAAATCACTATGATCGCCAAATAAAATTTGATTTATGTTAAAGAACTAATAACTATGTATATAATTGATAAAGGGTAACCATGCATCTGAGACATCCGATATTGATCATCCGGATCAACGGCTGGAATTCAAGTGCAACGGCTAACTTGAGAGTGGAAGCGGTTTGTTGAAGCGCGCCTCAAGCTGGGACCACGAGCTGAGGAGATGAGCTGCCACATCAGTATATAAATGTGGAAGCTCAATTGCACTCACATTATTCGCGTGCATCTTTCACATTAGATTCAACATTTCATTAGGGTTTCTTCACTTGATTAACTTTGAAGAAGAAAGTTAGATTAGAGGTGTGAGATTTATAGTCGAGTTGTTGAGCTCCCTTGTTGTTTGTAATCTCTGTAAATCATCATCAATAAAGGATCACATCTGTTCTTTGCCCGTGGATGTAGATCAATTGATCGAACCACGTTAAATTCTTGTGTGTTGTTTCTTGCTGTTCTTGAGCAATCATTCCATCGCCGATTCATGACAATAATAAAATTTAAAGTTTGAACAGCTTCAAACTACAAATGAACAGCTTCAAACTACAAATGAACAGCTAAATTAATTTTAGTTTTAAAGAATAGTAAAGGTTAATTATGGTCCTAAAGATATGACTAAAATATGAATTTGATCCAAAACATTCACTTTTGAAAAACAGGTCCATAACAAATGAAATCCTCGTCACAGTGGTCCTTTTTTGATCGTTCCGTAAAAAAACTATATGCCACTGCACAATTGGCATTGACCGTTAGTTTTTTACGGAACCGTAAAAAAAATGACTACGGCGACATTTTCATTTTTATGGACCTGTTTTTCAAAAAGTGAATGTTTTGGACCAAAATTGACCTTTACTCTTCAAAGAAATCAAAATTCAATTTTAATGCATTCATGCATAAGAAGAAAAAAAACTATTTGATTTATAAATTTAAAATTTTATCAAAATAGACTGATAAAAAAACAGATAAATGCAAGTGTGATGAAGGTGTTCTACTAACTGCCAAGTATGGGTTATGCTCTGAAATGGCTTTTGAGATACTTGAAATTAACTGCCAAGTATGGGTTATGCTATTCTAAGTGTGATAAAGGTGTTCTACTAACTGGTTTTGTGGATTCCAATTATGCTAATGACAGGGATAAGAGGAAGTCAACTATTTCCTATGTGTTTACAGTTTGAAAGTCTTGCATAAGTTGGAAATCCTAGCTACAGCACATAGTGGCTTTGTCTACTACTGAGTCAGAGTACATTGCCATTACTGAGGCAATGAAAGAGGCTGTTTGGTTAAAGGGAGTACTCTCTGAACTTAAGTTTGTGAAGTCTTCTCCTGTTGTGTTCTCTGATTCTCAGTCTGCTATTCAGTTATGTGAAACCCTGTTTTCCATGATAGGACAAAGCATATAGATGTAAGGTTTCATTACATTAGGGATATTGTAGAAAAAGGTAAAGTTTTTCTTCAAAAAGTGCATACAGATAAAAACTCAGCTGACATAGGAACTAAGCCCTTACCATTAGAAAAACTTCTTTTCTGCATTAAATATTTGCACTTTGATCTAGGATACGTTGCATGTCCCGGGGGAAAGACCTCAGCCACCTTATCAGCTGTGGTAAGGGTGGTAGGTGGCTAGAGGCATGGAGTCCTTTAGACTAATGGGTGTCAGCCACTCTGGTGTCTAAAGGCAACCTGGTAGTTCCCAAAATGCTTGTGGACTTAGTCCTTTGGTGCTGAGGGATCTACCTTGTAGGTTGTGATGATTTTGACCTTAGCTTATAACCAGATTGGTTTCCTAGAATAAAGTCCAAGGTGGAGTATGTTGGATATTGATGGACTTTCTATTTGGGCTGGTTATTTATTTGGTCCATGTGTTATTGATTTGGGCTGAGCCCAAATGACTTACCTCTTGCTCCAGATGCTGCCACGTGGACTCTCACCCGGATCACGGCTCTGAGCCGTTGGATTGTGGAGTGTGTTAGTTATGTGAGTGGAGAGAGTCTCTCATTCTATCGAACCCTACTCTCTCTCTTCTCTTTGCAGATCTAGAACTCTCTCTCTGTGTGCCCTTTCTTCTCCGATGGATCTCCTGCCATTCTTGAGTGATCTTTCACGGTTTCTTTAGTGATTGACCGAGTGTGAGTGGTGGAGAAGACAACTACTTCGGTTGCTGTGTGTGGTGAAGATCTAAAGTTTAGTGTGTGAGACTTTTCTGTGTGAGTTTGTGTTCGAGGTGTCTAGTTCTTGTGTGGTGAAGTTGTGTGGTGTTGGTTTCTGCAGTGAGAGGTTGATCTGGTCAGATATCAACGGTGCTCCCTTGGATTGGTTTCTGGTAGAATAGATCTGGTTATTGGCGGGTTTCTAAGCCATCTTTTGATCTATTCAGTTTCTCTCTTGTTTCTTGTGTTAACCAGATTGTGCAATGTCTCTTTTGATCCGAGAGGATCTTGTTTGTTATTGCTAATCTGTTTATTCAGTGTGCAGGTTTCTTAGGAGAACTTTGGTGATACTTCAAGAACCCTAGATTAGCATATTGACTATAGTTGTAATAGTTGATAGTTCTTTGGTTGTAATCTTGATAACTCAACAAAATCAGTCGCATGGTTAGAGTTTGACTGAGCTCTCCTAATGAAGAACAAAGAGGTCTTGGTAAATAGTGAATCCGTACCTAATCTGATCCCTACAACCATACTATGTAATTATATAAGGGCAAATTGCTAGGAAAGTCATGAATTTTTAACATAGTTTGGTTTTTCCCATTTACTTTAAATGTTGCATGAAAAGTCATGAACTTTACCTGATTATGTAAATTTCTCATCTGACCCAACCCGATAGATTTCTGACACAATTACTTATCATACATGGTGCGTCAGAGGCATGACTTAGTACACATTCGTACAATAGGTGAGAACACTTCGTTGCTTGTTGTGTGTAGCCCTGATCTAAGCAAGGACTCAATTTCTTCTTCCGTTGCCTTTTGAAAAATAGGTGGTTCATCAAATAAGATACTCCCTCTGTTCCAGAGTAATGGAGACGTTTCTTTTCGGCACAGAGATTAAGAAAAATTGTGTTTGGTGAATTAAGTAAATGGAGAGTAAAGTGGAAAATGAAAAAGGTATAGAGATGAAGAAAGAATAAAGTAAGAAAGAGTAAAGTAGGTGTGGAAAAATGTGTTGACTTTTACTAAAAATGGAAATGACTCTATTACTATGGAACGTACCAAAATGGCAAAATGACTCTATTACTATGGAACAGAGAAAGTATCATCTGCAACACACAATGAATAGAATACCTTCTCATAGTCATTGTACCTCTCTGGAAGCTTTACATTTTTTCTTGGTCTATCTCTAGCCAGCTTATACGATTCTGCTTCTTGTATATCATTATTTGTTGGTTTTCCTGTATCAGTATTATGCTGATGATATTCACCATTTTGTTGATTTGTCAGCTCCACCTCCAAATAAGCTCCCTCCATGCTCTTGTCCTTTTCAGCATATGGCATCCTTGTCTCATCAAAGACTACATATCTGTTGACAACTACAAAATTTATCAAACTCAGAAGATAGATAATCAAGACACCATATCTGTTTCTCCACTAACAAATGCCATTCTCTGAAATATTTGAAGGCTTCTGATTTTTCTCTAAGTATGTAGACTCATAGCTTCTCGAAAAATCATCACTTTTTGACATCAAGTATCTACTTCTGAGTTTGACAACTTTTGCAGTCAGAAGGGATTTAGGAGACATAAAAATCAGTACCATGTTGGAACTGGTACACTCCAAAGTATCATAGAAAATAAAAATCAGTACCATGTAAGACAAACTATCATCCAACTAGATTAGCCTACACCTTCTTTGGTAAAAGTTTCATAACCATATCAAAAAGAACACCATCATTATCCTCCCTTCGCAGAGGTTTACTCAACATCGAAATAGTGGTGGCGCCAAGTGTGCATCCCCCTCTTGCAATATCTCTTTCAAGACAAGAATCGCATCGTCCAACTTATTCCATTTGAGAAGACCTTGAACAAAAACGTTGTAAGTCACGCTGTTGGGCAAACACCCTTTGTTCACAATTTGAACCATCAAATTTCGGGAAGGAAGCTCATCAAACACATCCTTTGCTTGTATGAGTTTACCATCTTTGCACAATCCTTCGATGAGGATATCATAAATAACTATGTCTGAAATGATGCCTTTGTTTTCCATGGTGTGCAACATGGCAAATGCTTCTTCAATACGATGAGCACTACACAAACCATGTAACAAGATTCCATAAGTTTTTGTAGTAGGATAAACTTGTAGAGCTTCCATCTCTTTGAACAACTTCAAGCCCTCTTCACACCGGCCTTCACCAAATATGGCCTCTAGCATTATGCTATAAGAAACCACATCGCGCTCTAACCCTTTGGTGTGAATCATGTTAAAAATACGACCGACTTCATCAATTCGTCCCAACTTGCAGTACCCGTTCATCAAATTATTGTAGCTTCTAACATTAGGCTTAATGCCAGGTTTCACTGAGAGTTCGAAAATGTTTCTAGCTTTCTCTACTTCGCCCAGCAAACAATATCCATTCATCAATGCTTTGTATGTAACAATGTAGGTTGAACATCAATTTGCCTCATCTTGACTCAAATAACTTAAACTTTCCGAAATAGAAAAATAATTTTATTAACATGAAACAGAGCGAGTACTATTTTTTTTCTTAGCTTCCGACAACGAATGAATGCAACTATGCAAGAGAAAATTTTGACGATTAATTTTTTCATTTTAAAGGAAATCAAGGTTTGATTTTTTAATCCGTTCATGCATAAGAAAAAATTGAGCTTGTAATTGGAATCAAAATAGGCTAGGCCTTCAATGTACATCGTGGACTAGTTGGGATTTTCTTCTTATTGGATTTGTATTTTTCCGTTTCAGCCCAAAAACTTCTATTTTCCTTCATTGGGTTGGACCAACTATTACTACTTTTTTTTTATTTCAGCCCAAATATCTTTGTTGATCAACTAAAATTTCATTATATAGTCCGAAACCATTATGGAAGTAAATAGAGTAACATAATAAAACCCATTGATGATAACATATAACTCATGGGACTTATATACTTCCATTTATCTGTTGTCTCATGCCTCTGATTTAAAATTACATTTGTTTTCTTCTCATTTTAGATAAAGCGACCCATCATTCACTTATCTAATTGCACTCAAATTTTATTATAAAACTAATATATAAAAGTGGGGTCCACTTTCCACTAACTCATTGCCCTTTTCTTCTTGTGCCAAATCAAAATTAGACTATAAATAGCGGACGGAAGGAGTAACTTTATAGTCCTCCGGTATTATATATATGAAACGTAGGAGTACATGTTTCATTTTTCCAATAGCTATAAGTCGTGACGACGTCTCTTAAGCACCATCCGCTCACGCTCTAATCCCATGCTCGGTGATGGCATGCTTTTTCAATAATATGAACAATAATTATTGGACAAATTGAAATTTGGCCATACATCGTAATTGAAATGACTATTCGTTAGTATGCATATTAGTTAGGCATAGAAGCATCCAAGGAAAACCGAGATCAGCTCAAACAGGGGCACAAAGATTGATAGTCATAGCTAGATTCCCATCCTATGAAATAGAATGAGACACTATGTGGTTATTTCTTCAAATATCTAAATATGAGTCTTGATCAATCATTTCATAACCATATCAAATAAAACACTATCTTTACCTGCTATTAGTCAACAACCAAATAAGAACTAGTGCACTTTAGAGGTCATAACAGTAATACCATGTAACACATATCATCCAATTATATTAGATTCTTTGGTAAAAGATTCTTAACTATATCAAATAGAACACTATCTTTCCCCAAAGACTCGAGCCAGTCCATCCCTAAGATCACGTCTGGCCCGTGGATTTGTAAGACGTGGAGATCCACCCGAAATACCGTCCCCTGAACCTCTAATTTAGTATGTCGGGACACATGGGAACAAAGCAGCGCCTCGCCGTTTCCTACAAACACCCTAAAGGGTCGGATAGGTGCCAGCGGTATATGGAGCGCTTCGGCAATTTTAGGGTGCAGAAAATCCCTGTCACTTCCCGTGTCGATGAGTACACTCACTTCCTTACCCTGAATGATACCCACCCATGACCCGTAATGGTCGGGACCTGCGTCCACCGTCCATGGCGTGTATGTGTGACACGTCCATCGTTTCCATATCCTCAACTGCAAATTCTGCAAGATTTTCCACCTCCAACACATCCTCGTCTTATGCGTAGAACAATATGCGCTGCTTGCACACATGCCCTGGTACCCACTTTTCCGGGCAGTGCCAACATAGGTTTAGGCGTGAACGCTCGTCCTTCTCAGCTTGGGAAACCAGAATCCCACGAAATTTTGTCTGGTCTATGGTGCGGGCTGGCTGGGCTCCGGCGGGGTCGGGATCCGGCGCAGCTGAAGTCGTCGGTGTATTGTTTGCGACCCTTCCGGTCTGGTCGTTCTTGCCGTCTCGGTTCTGCGAAGGACGACGTTGAGCGACGGTCGATGGAGTTGTACGCGTTCCTGCATGTCCGGTTTAAGGCCGGCTAGAAACAATGTAAAAAGCCTCGACTCTGGGACGCCTTGGACCCAGTTTAAATATTTCTCAAACGTATCATGATACTCCAGAACCGATCCTGTCTTCGTCAACTTGGCCAACAGACCAAAATAGTCCTTGAAACTTTGCCTATCGAACCGATGGCGCACATCATCTAAGAATTCTTGCCATGTTACGAACTGGTAATTGGCACAATAGTTAAATACCTATTTTGTGGCCGGCTGGTCGAATAGCATGACCGCATAGTGCAATCTCTGGGCTTCGGGCATCATTAAGTGATCGAAGTAATACTAAACCCTCGATATCCAATTGTTTGCATCGGACCCGTCGAAGCGCGGTGGGTCCATCTTTACGCGCTGCTGTTTGTCGGCACCTGGTATCTGCGCCTGGTACCGTTGGGGGGTCCCAACAAGAGACTGACCGACCGAAGGGACGATCAGCACCGCCGTTATGGTGTCGCGGATGCCGGAATCCGGGCGTCTCCCAGCTGCGACCATCACGCTCTCTTCCTTCGCAAAATTCCAAATTAGGGTTTCTATTATTAAAACCCTTCTCTCCATATTTTCGTCGACGGTAGTCACCAAACTCTGCGTCGTCCCCATCGGTGAACTTGGGTTGTGGTTCCGCCTCGCGGAATGGATTCTGATCTAGATACTTGAATCTACGATCTGTTTCCTCTCTCCATATATCGAATTTCTCAAGCTTGTCGAGAACATGGTCTAGTTTATGTCCGACTGGGTCATCGCTACGATGATCGTCGGTCGTACGTTGTTCTATCTCTCTGTCGCCCAGTGGCGACCGATAAAAGCCGCCGCCGCCGCGGCGATTTCCGTTCGGTTGGCAACCCCCGAACCTGTTTGCGGGGAAGGATTCCATTCTCGGTCCCCCCCCAACTAGCCTTGTCATTGAAGTTGTTGCGTTTCATGAGTACATGGGACGAAAGCACCAGTTGTTGAGGACCTTCTCGGTCCCTCTCAATGAAAGCACCAGTTGTTAGGGTTTTACCCCTAACTTTGATCGCCGATTAGGCTTAGACGATCAATCGTTTCTCCGGCATCTAGTCGTAGGATCGGCGGAGGCTAGAAGCGGTTGTGCGCGGAAGTCTTTTCCGTCGGGCAACGCGTTATCTAGGGTTTGTAGAGAATTACATGTGTGTTTGGGCAAATAATATTTCATTCATAATTGTGTTAATGAACAAAAGCCCTATTTATAAATTAAGGACCCTAGGGTTGATTCGACCTAATCTTAATCATCTCGGGAAAGAATCAACAAAGAAAACCTGAAACGGAGCTTGTACTTATGCTTGACACTTAATCAAAAATAAACAATAAAAATATGCAAAATTAAATACCATAAATAAATAACCAAAAATAACTATTAAACTAGGAAACAATTTGGGAACGAAGTCGCCCAACTTCTCGGGCGGACGTACGTTCTTCTTTGGCTTCGTCTTTGCAATTGACACTTCATTCCTTGGCTGCTTCGCGGCTCCTGCCTTCTCCCCGGCGACGTCGGTCGCCTGTTATAGCAGTACCGTATCAGAGACCCCGTTCGGCTAGCGGCAAACTATAATGGATTCAAGGCATACTAACAAAATGATAATAACATATCCGAATCACCATTATCACTTTCATCAAAATCTACTTCTCCATCAATATTTGTCTTCTCTTTAGCTATAATCAAAATCATCATCCTCATCATCTTGTAAGTCATAATCAGAGTCAATAAAAACATCATCTTTCTTGTTCTTACTTTCAGTATCATCATTTTTCTTGTCATTATTTTCGATATCATATATCCTTTGTCCGATATTTCCATACATCTCTGTCTCTCCAATGTAGACATGCATAATCCTAGAATCACCTGTATTTATCTCTTTAAAGTCATTGAAAGCAATATTTTCAAACTGATACAAGTATAAATGACGGTTTGATGTACAAATATACATATTACATTTCAACATATTAGATGCATAACTGCATACTACTATAAATTAAAAAAACTTTTATTTCCATTAATATAATTAAATTAAAACACGCAATAAAATTGATGCTTCAATATAATGCGGCAGTTTCCTGCAAATATAATTGAGAATTAGGCAATTAAATGCATATAATGAAGTACTTCCTCCGTCCCAAGGAAGATGACCCCTTCCTTGGGCGGCACGGGATTTTATGCAGTTATATTTAGTGTGGTAAGAGAAGAGAGTAAAGTAAGAGAGAGGGAATAAAGTAGAGATAAAGGTGTTTCCATTTTAAGTAACGGGTCATCTTGATTAGGACAAACCAAAAAGGAAAGTGGGTCATCTTCAATGGGACGGAGGGAGTACTATTATCTTTTTAGTACGTACTATAAATTTAAGGAAAATTAAAAAAGTTAATAAGTAGGCGTAGGGCAGCTCATGGAGAATGGGTCTAAATAAACTCCACTATAACCATTAATCTGGCAGGAAACTTCAAAACTACACAAAATTATTAAGTATCAAATGGCAGATGCAAGCACAACTTAACATATCGATACGAATCGAACAGGAGCTCTGAATTTGCGTCGAAAAATGCCTTATAGTCTTGTAATTCACTCCTGTCAAAATTAGTGGGGAGAAATGGCTTCATATAGGGAAAAAGGACTATTTTAAATACAGCAGCCCACAGAAGAAGATAGTGAAGATCAGATGACTCTAACTCATACTTCAGATGTTTTTGCGGTGAAACCGGCATTGTAGAAGAGTGTTTGCATATCGTGAAAATGAAATTAAACCAATTTAACGACAAACAATACATCACTGAGATCCGACAACGTCATCAACTTAGGCATGGAAAAATTCAAGGAATTCTGGGATCGGCTCAAACAGTGGCACAAAGATTGATAGTCAAAGCTAGTTTCCCATCATTCGAAATAGAATGAGAAACTATGTGATTATTTCTTCAAATATCTAAATACGAGTCTTGATCAGACTACACAATCCAACCATCAAAATACAATTCAAGCATTTAATATCAGTTTATAAACATAAGAGATTCAACAACAAAATAAGAACTTGTGCACTCTTAAGGTTAAAAATAGTAATACCATGTAAAACATCATCCAATTATATTAGCCTGCACCTTCTTTGGTAAAAGATTCTTAACCATATCAAATAGAACACTATCTTTACCTGCTATTCGTAGAGGTTCAATCAACATCGAAAGAGTGGTGGCACCAAGTGTGCATCCCTCTCTTGCAGTCATCTCTTTCAATACAAGAATCGCATCGTCCAACATATTCCATTTGAGAAGACCTTGAACAAAAACGTTGTATGTCACACTAACGGGCAAGCACCCCTTGTTCACCATTTGTACCATCAACTCCTTAGCCTCTTCTATTTGTCCTTCTTTGCAAAGTGCACCAATAAGGCTTGTATATGTTATAACATTAGGCTGTAAATTCCTGGAAGGAAGCTCGTCAAACACCTCTTTTGCTTGTCTGAGTTTACCATCATTGCACAACCCATCAATGAGGATGTTGTAAGTTACTATGTCAGGACTGATGCCTTTGTTTTCCATGGTATGCAACATGGAAAATGCTTCATCAATACGATAAGCATTGCACAAACCATGTAACAAGATATTGTAAGTTATTACATTATGATACACTTGTAGAGCTTCCATCTTTTTATACAGCTTCAAGCCCTCTTCACACCGGCCTTCACCAAATAAGGCCTCTAGCATTATGTTATAAGAAACCACATCGCGCTCTAACCCTTTGGTGCGAATCATGGTAAAAATACGTCTGACTTCATTAATTCGTCCCAACTTGCAGTACCCGTTCATCAAACTATTGTAGCTTCTTATATCAGGCTTGATGCCAGATTTCACTGAGAGTTGGAAAATGTTTCTAGCTTTCTCTACCTCGCCCAACAAACAATATCCATTCATCAATGCACTGTATGTAACAATGTCGGGTTGAACATCAATATGCCTCATCTTGACCAGCATATGCTCGGCCTCTTCCATCCTTCCCTCTCGGCAAAGGGCATCTACAAAAATATTACATGTAACCACATTTGGGAAGACTATGCGATATCATCTTCCTTAACATGTCTTCAGCCTCTTTTCCTCTTTTATGATTGCATAACCCCTCAATTATTGAATTATATGTCACAACATCCGGTGAAATCCCCTTCTCACCCAAGGTAGAGAAGAGTTGGAGAGCATCATCAACCTTTCTATCTTTGCACAAGCCATTAATAACTATGTTGTAAGCATAAACATTAAGTTTGAAGTTTCCTTTCTCCAATCGACAAAGCAATTCGAGCGCCTTAACAGTACCTACTGCTTTGCATAACCCATTAATCATAACACTATACGTACGTTCATCGGGAGTGCACAGTTGCTCCGCAGACAACCTCCAACACAGCTTGGCTGCCTCTGGGATCCTTCCGACGAATACAAGCCCTTTGATGAGAGTGTTAAATGTTACCACATCAGGCTTATACCCACGCTTGAAAAAACTGCCTAAAATAGCAAATCCAAAATCTGGTCTTTCCAGGCGGCAGAAGCAATCGATCGCAATACTCAAGGTGTAGTCATCTACAGGAGCACCTCTTTGAAGCATTTCGCCGAACAGTTTAAGAGCAAGTGAGTATTTCTGCATCTTGACCACAGCAGTCAATAACTTGGTGAAATCAATAACAGAAGGGGGCGGATGCATTCTCAACATATTCCGGAATTGATCGATGGCATCATCGGGCTCACGTATACAGCTGAAATCAAATCTGGGATAAGCAGAAAAGCATCGAATTTGGTGATAATGCATAACCCCTCTATGTTTACACCAACAATTTGATAGAAATCTTCGGAAGATCAGTGCTGATTTCAAAGACATGATTTTGATTGTCGATCTGGAATTCTTGGGTTAATTTGAAACAAATTTGGTAAAAAAAAAATCTGGAAAATGAAAATGGCGATGCTAATTTTTTGATGCTAAGGCTAAAAGTAATGGTTTCGTTGAAGAGGGCAGATTTTTGGAATTGATCGACGGCATCATCGGGCTCACGTAATTAAAATGGGCTGGGCTGGGCCTTCAATGTACATCTTGGACAGTTGGGATTTTTGTTTGTTTTTTTTTTTTATTGCATTTGTAATTTTTTTTTCAGCCCAAGACTTTTTCTTTTTCTTATGGGCTTGACCCAACTATTACTTACTACCTCTGTCCACGAAAATTCATCCCGGTTTGACCGGACACGGGTTTTAAGAAATGTAATAGAAAGTGAGTTGAAAAAGTTAGTGGATTGTGGGTCCTACATTTATATATTAGTTTTATAATAAAATGTGAGTAGGAATGAGTTAGTGGAATATAGGGTCCACTACCAAAATTGGTAAAAGTGAAATGGGACAAATTTTCGTGGACGGAGGTAGTATAATAAAACGGTTGTCGACATGCTCTGATGGTATGAAACCATGGTAGAAGTTAATGCAGTACCATCATAAAATCAATTGATGATAAAAGAAGTAACTTATTAGACTTATATAATTTCGGGATATTGAAATCTAATACTACCTCCGTTCACGAAAATTTGTCCCATTTTTTCATTTTCGTCTGTCCCCCAAAATTTGTCCTATTTCACTTTTACTATTTTTGGTAGTGGACCTCATATTCCACTATCTCACTCCTACTCACATTTTATTATAAAACTAATATATAAAAGTAGGACCCACAATCCACTAACTTTTTCAATTCATTTTCCATTAGAGCATCCACAATGAATGCCCGATCGCGCGCCCGATCGGCCGAGATCGGGCTCGGGCACGCTCGGGCATCCATTGTAGCCCTCGGTCGCGCCCGAGCGCGACCGATAGTTCGGTCGCGCCCGATCCCGAGCCCGATCGATCGGGCGCGGGATCGGGCGCCCATTGCGACCAAACGCCCGAGCCCGATCTTAAAAAAAAAAAAAATTAAAAATGATTTTTAATTATAAAAATCAATTTTTAATTCAAAAAAATCAATTTTTAAATTAAAAAATCATTTTTTAACTTGAAATAAAAACTATAATTTCACAACGATCCATACTAAAAGAAGGATCCGTGAATTAGTGAAAGAATATATTTATAGAATATAATCCTTCACACTAAATGAGCAAGTTTTGCATTACTTGAGTAAACCTTTTATAGATAGGTTTTCAACTCCAACTTTCATTGTGACTTCGATGTGGGACAAATGACAATTTTATAGATAGGTTTTTAACTCCAAATTTCTTTGTGATTTCGATGTGGGACAATTAGTTTTACACGTAAAAGAGAGTTTTTTGTTGCTTTATGTAAAAATTTGTTTGATTTCAATGTATAATCTATATTTAGCCAAATGGTAAATGTATATGGGAAAATTATAGAGAATGTGTGTTCAAGTCCCAAACTCAACATACTTTTTTTATTTTGACCTTTATTATACTTTACTCATTTTATTCGATTAATGCAAGTGTTTTATTTAAATTTATTGTGTTCTATAATATTGTATTTATATTTTGCTATTTTTTATTTAATTAAAATTAAATATATAATTTATAATTTTTTTTAAATTAAGTAATGCATGATTTTCATTTAATTTAGTATTTAATTTTTCTATTTATAATGTGTGAAAATATAAAAAAATAACATTAAAATTGAAATGAAAAGTGGATAAGAGATAGGGCATCATCCACTAGGGCTCCACCATTGCAGAAAGATAGGGCATGCTGACGTGGCAACCACTAGGGCTCTCACTGGGGCTTCCACTAGGGCATCCATTGTGGATGCCCTTACATTTCTTAAAACTCGTGCCCGGTCAAACCGGGACGAATTTTCACGGACGGAGGTAGTATTATGGAACTTTCAAAAAGTTGGGTTTTTCCGATGAACTTTGAAATTGACAAATAATATCACGAACTTTACACCGAGTTTGTTATTTCTCACAAATGAAAATATTCCTACAAATAATATTACGATACGGATTTTTTTTCGTAATTTCTGGACAACAATTTTGAGAGCTTCAAGTTTTTCAATCATTAAAGATAGTTTTTCTTGAAGCACACCCTCCAAAATTTTGTTCTTCAATCTATGAAAATAATATGAATTTTTTCATTCGTGGAAAAAAAACAAACTCTGGGTAAAGTTCGTGATATTATTTGTCAATTTTAACTTTTTGAAATTCTAACTTTTTGAAAGTTTGATGATATTAGATGTCAATATTCCTATAATTGTTTTTGATTCCTTATGTATACATATGTAAAACATTTGTTTCATTTTTCCAATAGGTATATGTAAGTCCTTACAACTACAACTTCTCTTACTCACCATTTGCGCACACTCTAATCCCATGCTCGGTGATGACATGCTTTTTTTCAATTTTAAGGTTGATAGTAAGTTAATTTAACCATACTTTATAATTGCAATGACTATTCTTAGTATGCATGTACACTAGTACTAGTACGTCACGTCATTTAACTTGGTACATATTTGTATAAAATATGCAACTGGAAAACTTTGGAAGAGATAATTGTAAATTTTTCAAAAATTGTGGGATCAATCTAGCTTTTACCATACTTAGTTGTATACGTATTTGACAATTTCCCCTAAAATCAATATCTATACATAGAGATTTAACAAATAAATAAGAACTTAGCAGCCCCAAAATAATTATACTAGGGTATAATATAGGAGTCCCATTATCCACAAATGCACTCTTAAAGACCGAACCACCGAACCCTACCAAATTATTGCTTTTAGATCTAATTTTTTATGGATAAGATACATAAATTTATAAATTATTTTCGCCTTCATCACGAGCCTATTTTAATTCATCCGAAGGTAAATAAGTCATACACTAACATGCTACGAAGATTTAACTTCGTTCCAGAATATATTACTTCATTCTAGTAGGTTTTTACTTCATTCTAGTAGGTTTTTACTTCATTCCAGTACGTAAATGTGGTTTCGCCGTCGCGTGCCGTTCTTTCTCTCTACAATATCTATCACTACCGCCATAGCGCTAATATGGTTTAATAATCACATGGAATAATGTATTAAATTATTGGAATGAAGTATGTGTAGAAGCATTTGAAGTCCTACTGGAATGATGTAAAAATCTTATCCAATGAAGTAATAATGTGAATGAAGTAATAAACTCACTTGAATAAATTGCATTTTTAATTGTTAATCAAGCAAAAACCCACGTCAATGAATTTGAATGAAGTATATGTTGAATCATTTCAAAACCTACTGGAAGCAAGTAAAAACATGTTGTAGTTTCAAGGTAATACGTACATAATGAAGTAATAAACCTATACAATGAAGTAAAATGGGCTTGTAATGAAGCCGGAAAAAATTTCACAACAACACATCTCATCAGAAAAACTAGATTTAATGGCCCAGATTTGATCTCTAGTTCGGTCTTTAAAATTGGTTCGACATTGATCACAACTTGTATAATGTATAACTAAATATGCATATGTCAAAGCTATTTTTTTTTCAGATTTTTCAATTTGAAAATAGCCATTTCGAACCGAACAAACAAATTGAGTTTCCAAGAAAATTAAACTTAAAATAGAACGTTATATCTCAAACTCTATACATACCATCCTACAATTACCTCGTTTATCAAACATATGTATCGATTTAATTGCAAAAAGTAGTTAATAACATCAAACGTAAACTTAATTAGTTCATTCAATTAATTAAATATCAAGTTTAATTCCACCCATAGTTCAATAGTACTATGTAAACATATAATAACATGAAACGTAAACTTAATTAGTTCATTCAATTAATTAAATATCAAGTTTAATTCCACCCATAGTTCACTAATCACTAGTATATAAACATATCAATACAACGAACTATACCATAGAAAACAAAGCAATAATCTCTTATATACTATACTACTTCACTACCATCAAAATTAGTGTGAAAATGACTTCTTGGTGGAAAAAGTCGATCTTCATCGCTCTCATCGTTGCGATCGCCATTCCAACTTCGTTGGCCCACAAACGACGATCCCGAAGATGGGATGACTCAAACTCAGACGATGCGGAACAGTACTTGAGAGATCTTTGCTCTGAAACCGATAGATCAGACGCGTGTTTTAACATCGTTAAATCGGAATTACACCGATTTAACCACATTATTGGAGACATCAATGACAAAATAATCGACTTGGCCTTGGAAAAATCCAAGGAATTCCGAGATCAGCTCAAACAGTGGCACAAAGACTCCAACGACGAGAGATTGAAGAAGAAGTATCGTTCGTGCTCCTCCAATTACAACGACATCAATCGCGACCTCCAAGAGCTGCAGAGGAATTTAGATTCTGATGATGATCGAAAAACTTCTGATCTCATCAAGGATATTGAGCACGAATTGGATGAGTGCAAGCGGGAATTCGGGCGGGGTTCATTCGACCCTGGCCATGTTGAGGACCGGAACAATGAACTCGGAATTTATTTTGACCTTGTTAGGGTCGCAATTGACCGTTTGGAAGATTTCTACAAGGAGACAAATCACCAATAAAATTGATCAATTTGTCGAGAGAATTAGTATAACATGAAATTCAAAGCTCGATTTGTTCAGCTTCCTTCTATAGCTTCAAATAATGAATGAATACAAAAATTTTGAAGTTTATTTGTTTTTATTTTCAAGTAAGTTGAGGTTTGCTTTTTTTAATTATCTGCATGCATAAGAAAAGATTGGAGTTGATTTATTGATTTGCGAATTTATCTAACCATTAAAATCGGGTGAGTTGATTTTGAGACATAATATATGTTCTCTATAAACAGTTATACTTTCTAAATGGTGTAATATATACATTGAAAACCTAACTCTATTGAGTTTCCAACCATATATAATATATTACCAACTCTTATTTTCCATTTTAATGGAGCAAGATGATAGGGACCTCGAACCAAATGATCAACTGAACGAGTCCGACGCCGAAGATCGGCCACCAGCAACAGTGGCTACTCGTTATATTAGTTAGAATAGTTATGTTTCTTAATTATGTCCTTGCTTTATTATTTTTATTGAACAATATCTTTAGGTAGATTTTATTATATTTTTTCGGGTTTTCTTCTTGATTCTTTCCCGAATCGTAGAGTCGAATCAAGCAGGGTCCGGACTCTATATAAAGGGTCCATTAGAGAGTCGAAAAAGGCATTCAAGAACAAAGAAATAAAAAATCTTTTCTTGAAACCCAAGTTTCGAAACCCTAGTTGACGCAACTAGGTTTCTTTATCGTCTTCTTCACAATTTCGTGTGCTCTAATCATTCCGATAGGATTCAAATCCTATCACAAGATCAGAAGTTATTAAATTTTTTAACATGCTACCATATTAACATAAATACAAGTAAATATTATAATGTCAATGTCATTTCTAATCAATAATATACAATTAAACCAGTTAAACATATAAACTATTTTTCCTTCATTTGATATGAGATAATTACAAAAATATAATAGGTGTCTAAAAGAGAATCTTCATTGAATATTATTATAATTACATGAAAAATTGTGTGCTTGTGTGAGGGGCACGAGGGTCATTTAATGCCCTTGCATGGATTCTCTCATCTAGACATGTCGTGGAAGATGTCTGTTTTTTTCATTCTTGATAAGAATTTCTTGTCTTAAAATTTTCAACCAATTTGGTGTAATCATTAATTATTATCTTGAGTGATGCTAACTGCTCATATATGACTTTTTAGATCTTTTTTATTTCAATTTTGTTAAATAAAATTGAAAATTTATATATATAAAAAAACTATTGATAAATTGTAAAAATAGAACAATTTAATAGCACCTGAGAATTAATTAGAATTATTAATTTATGCGTATATATTAAAAATGCTTGTGTGGGCAGTCATCAAATTAATGTAACTGTATAGTTTTTCCTTGTATTTTGCGTTAATTTTATTTTTGTTTCTCGGTGGTATAGTATGATATTATAATTTCATTTCATATATAATTTGAGAAAACAAAATAGTAAAATTCATATTCTAAATATTGATCAAAAGTTTCTGGTCAAATGAAATTAAATGACCAAACACAATGAACTGCAATAAAAAACATTTATCTCTCCTACTTAAAATTCAAAAAAAATTAGTAATCAATTTTTCCATGCATGGAAGTTAACAAATCAAGCATCTAAAAATTGTTAGAATCAAGAAGAGACAAGGAAAGAAACTTGGAATCATGTGAAGAACAATTAATGCAATGAGCTTAGGGTTTGTAAAAACCATCAATTTCTATATTAATCTCTCTGGGAATTGGGCTTCATTTTCTTACCTCTTAATTTGATGTCAGGCTCTCATTAATTGCTTTGGTATGCTAATTGTACAATAAAGTTTTGGTCCACGTAATAAGCTTCAATTTTTGGAATCTTGCTAATTTTTTAGTTCTATGTAGTGGACCAGCATTTAATGTGTCTTGCTTGGGAGCTATCAAAATTCCAAAATTTTCTTCATATTTACTCAACCACCATACACCTAAAATTCGATGTTAGTTTGATCGATATTAAAATTCAACTATATTATATTATAGATATATAATATGACAAAAAAAAATGTCATCATTAGATGAAATTGTATGTAGATTAATCAATTTTATCATGTTTATACATTTTTTAAGCAATTTTTTTTAATTTTTTTTTAAAAAATAATTGTAATCGTTGTATCAAGTACTCAGATAAATCTCGTCCATACTCAGTAGTAAGCTAATAATTTCCAATCTTAGATGACAAGAACATGCCTCATTAACTATTTGCATATACACTTAATTATAATCATTTTTAATGATTAGAGTGAAGTTAGTCTAGTTCAAAAAATGTTCTAATGGTTTATATATAATAACTTTGAATTATTTCTTAGCCTTTACTCTATGGACTAAACACTAGCTATTAGGTCAAATTCCTAGATAAAAATATGTCACTGTCGCATTGAAAATGTATCAAACTGATTTTCTCAAATAAGAAAGTATAACTAATAAAGTGGTAAAATAAAATTGACTTTCATTCGTACCACTTTGAGTCTCAAAGTATATTTTAATTATTATTTGTGGTCATTTCGAGAAGTTGAACGACATGAGTAATATTTAAGAAAGAGTTTTCATATCTGTATTAATTATAGTATATCTTAGAAAATCACCCACATAATTAAAAATGTTATCTTCATTTCAGCTCACGACACTTTCACTACAAAGCTGTTCATTTTAATTATCAAGGCAAAGTGAGACTAAAAACAGTTAGATTATCTACCCACCAATACAATAATTAATTAATAATATATTATTAAATTATTAATATATGCAAGAGAACCACATCCAACACGTATAATTGAGTCCTCCAACTTTTAAATTTCTCATGTGCAATAAATATTACTCCCTTTATTTTTTTTTCCTACGTTTCCTATTTTGATTGATTTAATAAGTGTCCTATTTTACTTGTATTTATTTATTTTGGAATTTGACAAAAAAAAATTATCATTTTATGTATGTATTAATTTTTTTTATTCTTTTGATACGTGTAATTAATCTAACAGCCGAAGACAAAAAGGAGAGAACATATTCACACATAAAAGAATGATTAAGTACATGATTGAGATATTAGTAAAGAATACTAAGTGTAAATATTTTATAATTAATTTCATGTGACACATAGTGGAAGTGTGGATGAACACATTAATTATTGTTACCAGAGAAAACTGGCACTTTGTTATGTTCACGTCTTGTTATCAGTTCACAATTAAAACCTTTTCATGTGCAAATAATTTTGGCAATAATAAAAATATAAATTGGGGGAACAATGTGAATATACAGTACACCATTCTTAGTTTCTTACTTGCAGCACTGACAAATCTTACAATTTGGAAATTGTAAGAATTGAATACAAAAAAATCTGGACTAGATAAAAATTTCTAACATTATTTATAAATAGAATATCACATAGAAAAATATTTTTTTATTAAATGATACAGTAACGAAAAAAATGCTCCTATATGGAAAATTTTAATCAATTTATACATGGGTCTAAATTAAAATGGAAGATAAAATAAAATCTCGATAAATACAATTAAGTATAAAATTTAAAACAATAAATTAAGTGCAAAAATCCAGGTTTGACTAAGATTCGATCTAGTTCTGGAAATAGAAGAATCCATGGAATTTTCTAGATATTATTTAATTTGTTTGTCACATCAATGAACCACTGTCACTTCATCGTGAGTCGTTGGAATTGGTTTGGTTGTAAATTGTAGTAGTAATAAATTAAATTAAGAACAAGCAATGTCCTTAGTACTATATGCTTATGAAGATGATAGTAACTTTTTCTAATTATATGGAAGAATACTAAATCACTTGTACAATTGTTATAAGTTTATTACTCCATAAGAAAAAAAATGTTATCACAAAATTTAATGTGAATGGATCTCAATTGCTTGATGCAGTTAACTACGAATACAATTACTCTAAACATATTCAATATAATAAATTTTATGCATTTAACCAACCATAGTAAAAGAACATAATTTGATTTAAAATTTACTCCCATTTAATACCTTTGTATTTTATATGTATATCTAAAGGAAATGTTACGCTACACATATGTCTTATGTCAGCGTCGCTCTTACTTAGTCGGTGTTAATAGTACGTACGAGTATTATTCTTATCTTATAAACAATGTGATATTAAATTAGATAATTGTTAATGAATTCTAAATTGTAAGTAAAAAAAGGGACAAACAACAAAAATCTGATCCGAGAATTAAGTTTAAGTGTAGCTAGCTTACTACTAATTTCCCAGTTATCAATTTTACTAATTTTTAAACAAAAAATGTAGCAGCTTATATACCGATGAAAATGCTAAGCAGTAGAATACAATACAATACAATACAATAAAAATAAAATTTAATTAAAGTATAATTAGGTCGGCTGGCTCTATTTGATTGCATGTGAAAATATAAAATCACCAATAATAAATATTAGTATGAAATAAATAAATAAAAAGGTTAAATAAATTTGTGACCATTGTCTGCATAAATCCCGGGGCCCAGAAACCATTAAAATGAATGTGTGTATTCACATGAATGTTTTGCTTAAACAAACATTCACATTGAGTTAATCTTCACTTTTGGACTAGGCTTTTCTATAGATTTACAAAAGTGTTTTAATTAATATTAATTACATATTTGTATATTTTAAAACTATTAGACATCTAAAGAGGATATGAGACAAAAGATGTTTACTCAAATTGTCAACCAATCAGAGATTTTGGCAGCAGTCAACGTTCACTTTGCTAAATACACACTTCATTTCAATTTACATGGAGCAACCAAAAATCTTTTTATAAAGCAAAATTTCTCTACCCACTGTTCTTTAATTAAAAAATTCTTTTATTTATTTATTTATTAATTATTACTCCCTCCGTCCCCCATTAGGAGTAACACTTTGATTGGACACGGGTTTTAAGAAATATAAAGAAAAATTGGTTGAAAAAGTTAGTGGAATGTGAGACCCACTTTTTTATATTGATTTTATAATAAAATGTGAGTGAAATGCGTTAGTGGAATGTGAGACCTACTTACCATTTATGGTAAAAATGAAGTGTTACTCTTAATTGGAGACGGACCAAAATGGAAATTAGTAACTCTTATTCGGGGACGGAGAGAGTATTAGTATACGAATGTCTTTACAACTTTATATTCCTTTGAAGATATATATTTTATAATTATAAAAAAAAGCCACACACTGATCCTTCTATATTTTAAAGTGATTTGTCATCCATAATTATTCACTCCCTAAGACACTTTATTTCTACTATGATTATATATATGCACGTACAAATAAACACATGTCGGTTGAAGATACACACCAATCACGAGTTTATTTATGTGAAACAAAAAATTGATGTACTATTAGTCAAAAATGTATTCTCAATTTGTTGAAACTAGGACAACATACTATATTTTTGTAAAAAAGACAAAATAATCTGTTCTTCAACCGCAACAATTCACACTACTAGAAACTTTGATTGTTAATCAAAAAAAGAACTCCAAAAAACAATACCTTCCAAGTAAATTTACCGAAATGTCCTCGCCCTTATCTATATAAAGCATTACCTAATTAATATTCCATCTCCTAAGTTCACACTAACACACCCTTTTTCCATTTATAAATACAATTCTAACTCTCTCCCTTTCTCTCTCTCTCTCTTCCCTTCTCATATTTTCCACATCAAATCAATGGGTGGTACCTCGCCGTGCGCCTCGTGCAAGCTCCTCCGCCGCCGCTGCGCCAAAGACTGCGTCTTCGCCCCCTACTTCCCGTCCGACGACCCCCACAAGTTCGCCATTGTCCACAAAGTCTTCGGCGCCTCCAACGTCAGCAAAATGCTTCAGGTAATTATTCGCGAACATCCAAACGGTCAATAATTTTTGAAAAAAAATAGACATTTCAAGTCAAATTAACCAGGGGCGGACGCAGAATTATTCTTTCTAAATTTCATATTTGAAACATTGAAAAAATGTGAAATTTAATAAATGTGAAATTCTTATTTGATAATATTATAAAAATATCTTAGTAGGGACCTTTGAATGTCCCTAACCACACACTACAATAAACCTTTAATTTTTTTTCGTAACGGTTCAATCTCCCTGTAAAAAATATGTTCGATAAATATATTTATAAAGTTATAAAAATAAATGTAGGAGCTCCCGGTGCACCAGAGGGGGGACGCGGTGAGCAGCCTCGTGTACGAGGCGAACGCGAGGGCGCGGGACCCGGTGTACGGGTGCGTGGGGGCCATATCGTACCTGCAGAGCCAGGTGTCGCAGCTCCAAATGCAGCTGGCGGTGGCGCAGGCCGAGATCGTCTGCATCCAGATGCAGCAAGACCACGAGCAGCAGCAACACAGCCTCAATCAGCTGATGATGGATGAGCACGAGAAGTCGTGCTTTCTGCAAAACAACTTTATCAATTTCTCTAGCGCTGCTAATTCAAATGTCGCTAATGTGAATTACGACTCTTTCAAGAAAGAGTCACTGTACGGACATGACATGGTCTCGTAGTAATTACTTCCATGTCACAAAATAAATTAAATTAGTTTCATGGTTGGTTTTTTCACCTCTATTTTTTTTAAATTTCAATTCTTTATAGATACATCACAACTTATTGAGAATATAATGTGTGAAAATGTGTGAACAAGAGTCAAAATTGTAAATTAGATCAATTTGGTAAAAATGGCATCCAGAGTTTTCAAAAGTCATATTTAGGTAATTCGACGATGAAGCGCAACTCAGTTGGTAAAACGTATCCCCTTCAATGAATAGGTCGAGGGTTCGAGTCAGCACGGGGTAATGAGAAACCATTATTTGATCATCTTTAAAACATAGGCAAGGTCAATTAAGTAGATGATGAGAGCAAGAGGACAATTAGGTACATAATTAATTAAGATGGGTGGCAATTAACAATATGATAACAAGTATGAAAACAAGGGTAAATTCTTAAGTCAACCCTAGCATGTGGAACTCATAAACAAATTACTTAATTAAGCTTAGTTAATATAGATATATTATATTTTTTCAAACATGCAGATTAATATATTATATGAATGAGTACTAAAGGGCGGTGCCAATTTTTTTAAAAAAATTATGAGTTAATGGCATCCAATAATTTTGTAACAATTTGATTTCAAGTATGGGTATGGGTCAAAGTTTTCCATTCTCATAGTAGAAAAAATCCAATTACACATGACATTTTATCAATATATGAGTCTCAAATCCTTTATTCTTTCATACTTATAAATTTGTACAATTATATACTAATAAAGTAGTTAATCAATTGTGCTACGGCATATATGATTGAGATGTCTAATAAAAGTTAAAAAGAATTAAATTAAGAAACTATTTTGTGTGTGTGTAAATAGCTTGGTTCACGTGGGATTCAAGAAGGTGCTCAGTTCATGGACTCCTATATTTTAATATTCAACGACATATTTCACTTTCTTCACCAATTACACGTCTAATCAGCTGCTAATTGTTGAGAGAAAATCTTAATTAGTCAATTAATATAATGGGAGTTTGTTTAATTTAGAACTCTCCTACTTTCCACTCACTTCCTTTTTTGTCTCATTCTTGTGGTTTCGAATTGCTACAGAATTAGGACATAGTTTTGGGGATTTATTAGGTGAAAATAATTTGCAGCCAGAAATAGTAAATGGATGAGATAGTTAATTTATTAGTATTATATTTATTATAATTGATATAAATAATTTGAATATAGTGTAGGAAAAATAAATGAACTTGTGCCTCATTAATCTAATGTAAAAATAAATGTAAAAAATAAAAATAAAATCTCAAAACGACATTATTTAATGTCTTCTTCTTTAGTATTTATTTATTTATTATTATTATTTTTTGCATACTAAGGCAGACATTGAATATGACCCATTAGTAAATATTATTGATATTGATATTGAAATTTATAAATTTTTTTTTGGAAAGTTATGATATTGCTGCGTAGCTTTATTATTGTGCTCATTGTTTTTTTGTTTTATTAGAGCAATTACAATTATTTAAGCTTGTAGTATACGGCCTCAACTTTTATGAAGAATTCGAGGAAATGAGCATTATAGGAAAGGGCAAAAATTGGGTCAAAGTGAATTAAAAAGTAGTATAAGATTAAAATCATGGAAATTTCTGATAGAAGACAAACAAGAAAACATTTGTGCAACCTCGAATTTTGCAGATTCCCTTTTGAAAATAGAAGAATGGATGAATTTAAATCCATTTCTGATTTGAGGGCTCGAGGCCAATATATGCTTCCAAAATCTTTGTTTCATCCTCTTAAAATTATTTGAATATAGTGTAGGAAAAATAAATGAGCTTATGCCTCATTAATGATGATCCATCACCTAGTTTCAAATAACAAAATTAATATAAAAACATCACTTTAAAGTGTTGAATCAAATCAAATAGATATACTCCCCCTAGATGGCGAAAGTCCAGTAGCCGAAAAGCATCACTAGCTTACGCTCTGACCCGAGTAGCATGGGACAAGTGGAATCCCGTGTGAATCAGCAAGGACCACCTTGCAAGGCTAAATACTCCTGGGTGACCGATAGCGAAGTAGTACCGTGAGGGAAGGGTGAAAAGAACCCCCATCGGGGAGTGAAATAGAACATGAAACCGTAAGCTCCCAAGCAGTGGGAGAGGCCAGGGCTCGACCGCGTGCCTGTTGAAGAATGAGCCGGCGACTCATAGGCAGTGGCTTGGTTAAGGGAACCCACCGGAGCCGTAGCGAAAGCGAGTCTTCATAGGGCAATTGTCACTGCCTATGGACCCAGGTCTTCGCAAAATGTTGAAAATATTTGACTCGACGTGAGTTTTAAAAATTGAGTGGAAAAAGTTTGTGGAATGTAGGCCGCACATGTATATATTAGTGTTATAATAGAATGTGAGTGTAATGAGTTAGTGGAAAGTGTAGTCTATTTAACAAAAATGGAAAAAAATAAAGTGGACTGCATTTCATAGACGGACTGAAATGACAAAATTGGACAACATTTCACGGACATAGGGAGTATAAAACTAAAATACATAGAGTTAACGTGGCGGGAATGTAATCAAACGCAAACTCTAAATATTGTACCAACTTCCAAACTATGATCTGGACTGTTAGAAAATGTTGACATGGTAACAAAATAGTAGCAACAGAAAATGTCAACACTGTGTCATGATATTTTCTGTTGCTACTATTTTATCATCTGTTGACATTTTCTAACGATCCAGATTATAGTTTGGAGTTCGTACAATATATGAATTTGCATTTTATTACTACCCTAATATGGCCCTTAGCATGCAACAAACATTTCTTAAAAAAATGCTTACTTATTTTAAAGTATAATAACAACTAAAATATAAAAAGAACATGTCCCATTTATGACCTCTATTTTGCATATACGGTTATGTCCAAATTTTTGCCTATTACTGTAAAATAGCATAATTTATTACAAACTTAATAGTTTTATATAAATATCTATATATAAATATCTCTTATAATTCAAAATATTTTCGATAAATGAGTATAATGAATAAAATTTTGTAACTTAAAATTGCTGTTGTAATTGGGCTCATTGAAAAAAAAAAAGAATTGGGCTTTCCGCAAGATTTTCCTCCGCCATTACAGGCCTTCCAATTTCCTCTGCTTCCATCTCCCAAATTCCCCGCGACTTCTCGATTTCAACGAGATTCATCGCCAGATGCTCGGATTTCGATAGGAGCTGTCGTTTTGCCAGATTCGGAGAGGAAAATGAGAATCGGCGGTGCACGATTTCTCGTTCTGGTATTTGCGGCGGCGATTCTCCACCGCGTCGCCGCCGCGTCGTCGCTGTGTGAGCTCAATGTCGAGGAAAACAACAACGTCTACTACTACAGCCTGGTCGCGCCGGTTCGTGATTTTCCGCACGGGATATTGAGTGAAGATGGGTAATTTTCCTGAATTAATTAATTCTTCTTTTGATTGATTTATAGCTGTTGCTGTGGTTAATTTGAAATATTTTCTGGCAATCTCGCCGCTAGAAGTCTCCATCGACATATGCTGTTAATCATGAGAATGCATGTTGTTTAGCTGAATTAGGGAATTTGGAGAATGGTTGAGTTTAAAATTTTGAGATGTAATTTTATAGGTGAAAATTAGGAAATTTGAAGTGGTGTGTGATGTAATGCTCATGGTTGCTTGTATATTAATTTATGTACTCTTCCATTTAGTGTAGATAGAGAATCTCTTATTGAATAGGACTCTTCGTTGAATTGTACAGCGAAAATATACAAGTTTTGATGTTTTCCTCTTTTTTTTCTTTACTTTTTGGGGGTGATTTAGGTATTATAAGGTGGCTGCAAATGGGACCGTGGTTTGGTTTCAGGTTGGCTCCATCAGGTTACTATTTTAGATTACTTTTCCATTCAGTAAAGCTACCACATATAAGTTGTATAGTTGGTTTTCATTTTGTTCTGGGTGCTGAGTTAATGAGATACTTTTACTCAATTTAATAGATTTTTATGTATATAATTTTCACTGTTGACTTGGAGCAGCTTTGTGACACAATGATATTCAACCATGATCCTCCTATGTGCGTTGGGTGTAAGGTAATGACTTCTTTTAAGCAGCACCATTTCACAAGAATTTTAATTTCAAATATGGTAACAATTTTCAGGAAGTAGTTAATTTAATTTTATGTATTGGTCTCAATTGCATGATTTATATTGCTGAAGTAATTTGTTAAACAGAATATGGTTTCCGGGATGCAAATTTTTGCTGCAAGTTATATGAGTTGGGATAGCAGGATAGCTATAGTGCTTTAGGGGATTTAAAGATGGGATTGGCTATAGAACTAATAATTGCTTTAGCACGTTGCCAATTGCCAACTTTGAAACTTTTTATTAAAAATTCCAGCTGATATGAATTTGAGAACACTGGACCATCAACATGATTGATCGATTAGGTTGGGTGCCTTATTATCTAAAAATGGAAGTAAGAAAGCAATAAGTTTGAGTTAACTTTTGATGTGTGAATTCCTTTACTTCTGTAGGACTGTGGTGGTCAATCACACTGTGGTATGGGTTGCAGTGCACTTGTTTCTAGCAAGATAGAAGGTTAGTACTTACTACTACATTTATGTTATCCAACAGAACTATGATCAAAAGTCATATAGATGATTGTCAAGTTGTTAAAAGTGATAGATTAAAATTGAGCAGTGAATTTACGTAGGATCTTTCTTTTTGTTAAATGAAAAGGGTTCTAGAGAGTGTGCATGGATGGAGGAATTTTTTATCTCTGGCGTATATATAGTCTGGTCCATCAGGTGTTCTTCTAGGATTAGGCATTGGCTTAGATTATAGGTATATGAATTCGTCGAATAATTATGGATCTGACTTATACTTTTGACCTTTACCAACTCATTGTTTTAATAATTACATTAGATTTCTCTTAGAGGACGATGTTGTGATTCATTCATTTTTTTGAGGTAATTTAAATGTTTATTTGAAACCTTAAGGGGAAATATTATTCGTTCCCTCTTCTTTAGTGCATTCCATTTGCTTTTATTACCTTCAACTTTTGAAATTCTGTTGCTTAATACAACTAATGTGTGGCATAGACACTGCCATATAAGGAAGTGCTAAGTTAATTTATTCCAGAAAATCAAATATACTGCAGGTTATCCTGTTTGTACAAGTCTTGGTCAGCCTTCAAGCACACTCATTGATGTCCTTGGTAAGTTGTTCTCGTTAATTTTTAAAACAGAGTCACATTGATTCGACAATTCTTGCCTTTTGCGTTAGAATCCACAACTGGCTATCACGTTTATGTATTTCATGTTTATGATTCTTAGTACAAAATTTTGTCTTATGGTTCCACTTTATGGCAGATAAGAAGAGTCCTGAAAAAGGTATAATTGTTAAGATGACAAAAAGTGGCGAGAAGCGTAACTGTTCGCTCTCTGTATCAGTTATATGTAATTCAAAAGGAGTTCAAGTATGATGTAGTTCTTATAGTGATTCATCTTGTTCCATCATGCTACTATCAGGTTTAGTATTTTTTTTTACTAATTGGCCATATTGCTGTTTTTCAGGGTCCTCAGATGTTGGAGAGTGTTGGTGTATGTGATTATGTAAGTCCTTGATATCTTGTCAAGTCTCAGTCTTTCCTGACCACCTTCTTTTTATGTTTCTGTAAATAAACATATTTCTGTAAAGTTTAGTTTTTATTTAGATTAGTGTGCCTACTTTCAGCTTTTTGTTCTAGAAAAATGTACCTAACTTTGTTTTCTCTTAAAAAAACCCCTCAACTATATGAAAAGTTTGATTTAAGTTCTGCCAGACATAATTCGGGTATGAAATGATGAGTCACATTGTTGGTTCTTAAGTGAATTATAGCTTAATGTGGGTTTTATTGATTAATCATCTTTTGTGAATTAACTCTTCAAGTCAGCTTTCAGAACATCAATAACAGTTTAATTTCTCTGTGCATTATAAATTTAATAAAATATGCTAATTCCTCTTATGTTTGAAATTTCCTATTTTGATGGTAAGGATATCATATGCAAAATTCCCTTTCTCTCTGAAACAATTGACTTTTACATCTAGAAACTTTAGCATTATTTCTTCATATAGAGAAGGTCCGATGGTGTTTTGGTTTCTATGATCTTTTCCTCATACCGTTGGTAGGATGAATACAATGGAGCATTGTGTGTCTTCAAAGTATCATCTTGCAACCATAGATATTGCATTAGCAATGCTATGAATATTACAGATGACTCTTTTTTTTATTAAACACAATGTTTTTGATGTTACAGTGGTCTGAGATAGTTTGACTCTAAAATAAATGGATTTTGTTTTATAACTTTTATTAATTTAAACTGCCAGAACACAGAGCTAAAGCATCCATTAGGTTGTGCCAGGACTATATCCTCTAATGGAAATGGAATGGGCTGGTTTGGTACGTTCATCATCATGTAAGTTCATTTGAAGCGGGTGAGAACCACTATCACTTTTGCATCCTTTGTTTGCAAAAAGATCATTTCTTTTTTTTTTTTTTTGTAGAATCTTGTGCCTCTTTGGATCTTACTTATTGGCTGGTGCGGTGTACCGGTATTTCTTCCTGCATGTTCGTGGAATAGATGTATGCAGACCCTCTATCCTTTTCTATGCCATTTATAATTTTAATATATTTTTTTTATTATTGATCATAATAGGTGTTGTATATTTTTGGGTTAATCATGTTTTGTATGGCCAACTTTAACCACTTTAACATATATCCTAGTCCTGTGCTTTCTCCTCAAAAACCCCTCAACTTTTGATTTATGTCCTGCTTGACATAATCTGGCAACAAAACGATGAGTTAGCTCACCTGGCCTAGTTTTAGGTGAGTGAGTTACAGTTTGATTGCGGCGAATTTTGTTTTTATATATGAATTGACTTTTTCCTGAAATTGAGTATTTTAAATAAAAACATAAAAGTTGGGGGCATAAAACATGATTAACCAAAAATCCACCTAAGAACCTAAAGAGTTGACTCATTATTCCATTGCGGGGCCACTAGAAAATGGCTCTAGGCTTAAAGTGCATTTTAAAACCGTGCTTCAATTGTTCCATGATCATGTTTTTGTACGAATTAGAGAAGAATCTTGATCTCGTTATGAAGATCTCTATATGTTAATATTTAGAATGCCACTAAGTACAAGGCTTTGGTGCTCCACATTGTCTTCATGCTATGGCCTCTTTCAACCTGCAAAGTATTTTTCATGAATTCGAAGAAACATAATCTATTCATGGAGCCATGCTTTTTTTTTTCTTCAGTTGCATCACTGTGATTTGATAAATCTGTCGATTGCGATTTTCAGGTAATTCCCAACCTGGAGTTGTGGGCTAGCTTGCCACACAGAATACAGGTACATCCAATTTGACAATCATGCTTTATCCCTTCCGTCATTATACACTTTCTGCCTACGTAACTATAAGGGGAGATGACTTCCGTATCTCTTCTAACTCCCCACCTTATTGTCTGCAGAATACGTACCACTCTTTGATTCGGAGATTCACAGGACCTTCACAAGTACACAGGAGCTCGTATTCTCCTGTCGATTTCTGAGCTGAATCATTCCTTGTCACTGCTGCGAAGCTGAACTTTTGAGAGCACAAGAGCTCCACGGCTGAGGGTTATTTACGTCCGCCTATATTTCCGCGAGAGATCTGCACATTGCTTGTGCAAAAGATGATTTAATTCTTGCTCAAGTTGTCACATTTTTTTACAGATGATGTGTAGCATCTTGAGTATTGTCTGTTGTTGGTAGTCTCTTTTGAAAATAGATGGTCTTAGTTTATTAATGAAATCTTTGTTTATCAACTTTGCTTTCATCTACCTGTTTTGTTAGTTTAGAAGGATGCTACAACTTATTTTCAACTTGTACTTATTTTAGTGAAATTTATATTTGTAGGAGTCTTTTATAGTTATAACTTTACATTGATTTCCAATTTGAATTGATAAAGAAATTCACGAAATTTGGGACAAAATCACAACTACTGATGTTGAAGTTTCACCAAGAAAGCATAGTTACTCCCCACCAAATTCTTACCAAAACCATTCATATAAATATAACATTTTATATAAGTTTATCTATCTTGTTTTTCCAAACACATACTTAATCAATTACATGGCCCATGAGTGAAGAAAATGATTTATCGTCTTTCCACTATAACACTTGTATTTGAAGCCAAGCAAAGTTGGATGGCTTTCCATTCATGTGATTCCATCATTACTATTAATCATTTGAATTTTAACTCATAATAATATCTGAAAAAAATGACCCAAAAAGTACATGAGAATGATCACATAAATATTGGTTTCTCTTTAATTTGTAAGAGTAAGTTTAATTAATTAAGAATTCCAGGATTTTTAATTCATACTATGAAAGAAATGACCCAAAAAGTACTTGAGAATGATCATATAAATATAGGTTTCTATTTAATTTTTAAGAGTAAGTTTAATTAATTTCGAATTCATGTATCAGTATTACATACTCTCACATGGTAATAATTCCTCCGTCCGCTTATTATTTTTGGTAAATATATCATATATTCCACTAAATTATTTCACTCATTTATTGTTAAACTAATAAGAATATAAAAATGTAACTTTGCATTTCACTATTGTTTTCTTCTCATTTTCCATATTTCTTAGAAGCTCTCATATCGTCAAGTCCACCGTCCACGCATGGAGTACTATATACTAAATATATTTTAGTGATATCATTGATGATCACGAACCTAACATTATAATAAGCAAGAATAATTGAAGTTCAGATTTATTCTCAATTATTATATTATATTTTTTAATTGTGAAATTTTATCTGATATGACAATTCAAATAATTTAATTGTGAAATTTTATCTGATATGACAATTCAAAATACCGCCGTCAATGAGTTAAACAATGTTGTCTACTGATAAAGAAAACGAAATCGCCTGGGTAAAAAAAATACTACAAACAATATATTATGCGTAATCGACCAAAAATTTCACTTTGGAATAATTGCATTCAAATTCAAACTTCATATTTTTCTGACTGATTTTTAAAATTGCAAAACATACTAAAATTTGGCTAAGCTTTAATTTTTCAATAATACTCAATTTCCTTTAAATTATAAAATAATAAAACCCATGGATTAGGTAGATGGCTGACCTGTGAAAAAATAATTGTCGCACAAGCATACAAAATTAGTTTTAAAATAATTAATCTCAATAACGTCACCAAAATCCAAATTTCAAAACCAAAATCACTGTCACAAACTGTAAAGCATAACCATCGAAATGCACCCTCCACCTTCCATTAACACCACAATTGTACATTGTTACAAAACTAAACTAAAATGAAATAAATTAAATATTTAGTAGTATTCCTTGTTTTCCACTTCACATATGACAAATTAATTATAACCAAAACAATTCCTCATACAGCAATGAAACAACTGGAATAAAACCACCCTCCAAACTAATCCACACTTGTATTCATTCAAACAACAAAATTATCACAAAAAATGAAGGCGCCGCCGCCGTCCTCCGCCGCCGTCCTCCGCAGGGCGCGGCTGTCGAGAAGACTCTTGTCAACATTATTCTCTCTCTTGCTTTACCATTTCTCCACTTTAACTATTTTTTATTATTTTTATAAAACGGGTGCGCAAAAGTAACCGGGACTCCTAATCACGGACGGAGGGAGTAAAACTTTTCAAAATGTAAACGAATCAATAAATGGGAATGAAGTGAGTAATTTTTAATATAAATAGTTTATTGCAAATGCAATCACTTTTTTGTCATTTTGAATGCAAAAATCTACAATGATGCATTTCTTATTGAATGAATACAACATCTGCATTCAAATCTCATCAAAATTTTCATTTTCAGTATAATTAATTTTGTTACGAAGCCAATCACTTTCTTAGTCTTTCAATCCCGAAAATCTACAATGATGTATGTAATGAATGCAACATCTTCATTTGTATCCCATTTGGAACAAACATTTTAATTTTAGTAATTAATTAGATTAACTTGATCAATATAAGTTTCACAATATCACAATCCATGTCAATGCAGTACATAAAAAATAGGACTAATATTGATCGATCCGAACTTTAATAGAAGTGGTTAATATAATGTGCATGTAGAAAATGCTCTTGTTATGAGAAATATAAGCAATATATGTGATATATTGTTGATGTGACATATACTTTTCTCGAATTGAAAATAAGGTTGAATAGGTGTTGGTATGTTGTCAAATCTACGTCCTTGGTACATTTATGAAAGTGGTCAATTTCCTTGGTTGTTGTGCGACATACCTTCTGTTAATTTAACTTTAGTGTAATATGTCGTATTTAAATTTAGTAAAATGACAAAAAGAGACTATTTTTTTGGAGACAGACAAGGAACCTTTGCCGACAAAGACAAAGACGTAGTGGTGATGCGAACAGAGGACGCCTACCGGATGGCGATGAAGAGCATGCTGCGGTGGGTTAAAAAAAACATGGATCCGAACAAGACGAGAGTCTTCTTCACCACCATGTCGCCCACACACGAAAAGTAAGTACTAACAATCACCAATCTTTTACTCCATTTAATAAATGTGAAATTTGTCTTGAGGCGAAAAATACTGAGTAATATCAAACAGAGCTATTGAATGGGGAGGTGATGAGAAGGGAAATTGCTACAATCAGACAGAGATGATAGATGATGCAAACTACTGGGGATCGGATTGTCGGAAGAATGTGATGAATGTGATAGGGGAAGTGTTTAGGAAGTCGAGATATCCGATTACGTTGCTCAACATCACGCAGATGTCGAGCTACAGAAAGGACGCGCACACTTCTATTTATAAGAAGCAATGGAGCCCTTTAACGCCCGAGCAGCTCGTGGACCCGGTGAGCTATGCCGATTGCACGCATTGGTGTCTGCCTGGGCTGCAAGATACTTGGAATGAGCTTCTTTTTGCTAAGCTTTTTTATCCTTGATTGATTCTCCAAAGTGGAATGGATTGTTTCGAGGATTTTGTGTAATTGTAAGGGAAAGGCAAGGTGTATATTTGATGTTGTGATTGATTCTTGGACTTGGAGAAATTTTATTGATTTTTTTCAAAAAAAAAAAAGAGAAATGTACGGGTTAGTACTCCCACTGTTTCATGATAAGTCACGTGAGGCATTTATCGTTGGAGACGAGGATTAAGAAAGTTGTGTTCAGTAAATTGCATGGAGAGAATATAGAAGGAGATGGTATAGTAACAAGTAAGAGAGAAAAAAGTTTGATAAAACTAATATGATTGGTTTTTAACAAAAGATATGGTATCGATAACGAAAAATTACAACCCAATTAATTAATATGGAACATGCACAACGGCGTGCTCGTGTCTGCCTAGAACACGCCGCCGCATGCTTAGTCTCTAACCACGGGTTGCCACCGTGAAGATGAGTACAAAAGCACGCGAATGGGTTAAAAATTAGAAACCACTTTCTCCGTTGCATAAGAGTATACGCTCTTTTTTTTCAAAAAATTAGGAAACGGCTGGTTTAGTTTTTTAATCCTTTTTAAAAAAAATATTAATTCATTTCATTGGAGCTTGATAGTTGATACATTGTAAACTCTTTAATTTAAAGTAAAAATGCCGAATTGATTAAGCAGGCCTAATATGCAGCCCACAAGTATTAAAAAATAAAACAAATATTGCTGGCCCATTACTTAAAATATATGAAGCCCAATATCTGATCAAACCAATTAATTTTTTTGGCCCCATTATTTAATGAAAACTTTTAAACTCCTCTCTCTACTTCGGCCACTAAGAGAAATTAGAAAAAATGAGAGAGAAAGAGAAAAAAGATAGTGCATAGTGAATTGGGAGGTCTATATTATAAATAACGTGTAGGATTATTATTTGTTGAAAAACTTTTATAATTTAGACCCTGTCTAATTTTGAGAGACGATCCAAAATAGTAAAACTAGTTTATTTTTTAGAGACGAAGGGAGTATCATTTATTTACAACTTAACCATGAAGTCTACCACTAAATTAACTACATAATTAAACACTACTAATGACATGAGTCACACTTTTAATTAATAATGCTCAACCTATTTTTCTCTAAACTCACATTTCTTAAAACACGTGATGATTCGTGCGGAAAAATTAATGACTACTAATGGAGTAATGATTGACAAATTTTAAAAAAATAAGTACGCAAATTCAAAATTTGACATAAGTTTATCAGTTTACAAGTTTACATGCATATACCCCTCTTAAAAGTTAAAACATCTAAATCTCGATTTATTTTAATTTCTTAATAATTACAAAAAATTCCATGCATAGATTAGGTAGATGGTTGACCTTAGAGAAAATAACTCCACGTCTCCACCACAATACAAGATTAGTGAATCATATGAAATGAATTTAAATGAACCTCATTCTATCTAAAATAATTGTACCATAGCTGTATATTGACTAAACTAAATTACTCTATAAGTCCCTCACTAATTGTTCACTTTATCATTTTCGTCCGTCCCCAATTAATTGTTCACTTTTACTTTTACCATAAATAGTAAGTAAGCTCCACATTCCACTAATTTATTTCACTCACATTTTATTATAAAATTAATAAATAAAAATGAGAATCATATTCCACTAACTTTTTAACCCATATTCCTTTACATTTCTTAAAATCTGTGCCGAAACCAAAATGGACAATTAATGGGGGACAAAGGGATTACTTATTATAATCAAAACAATCACAATCAAATATTCCCCCAACCACTTCATACATGGTTATAACACACACCTCAATACCACATGTAGTTAATTCCACAAAAATGAAGTCACCGCCGCCCTCCTCCGCCGCCTTCCTCCGCGACGGGCGGTGGCTGTCGCGGTACTTTTTCACCCTATTAGCCTTCATTCTGTTCATCATGATCCTCTACGCTGAGAGCTTCCGCTGCATCTTCGGCGGCTTAGACCAGAGCTCGTCAACCGGAACGAGTGAGTTGTCGTGTTTTGAGTCGAGTCGAGTCGAGTCGAGTCGAGTCGAGTTGAATTCTTTTAAGGGCTAATATGGATTTGATTTTTTTTTTTTTTTTTTTTTAATTTCTTTTTTTTGTGTTAAGTGAAGGAGAGACAAAAGCTAGCTTTCGCGGTGGGAGAGGCGGGGACAGGCTGCGACGTATTTAGTGGGCGGTGGGTGTGGGACGAACACTACCCGCTCTACGAGGAGGCGGAATGTCCATACATACAACCACAACTGACGTGTCAGGAACACGGCCGCCCTGACAAGGGCTACCAGCACTGGCGATGGCAGCCCCACACGTGCTCTCTTCCAAGGTTTTTTCGATTTATTATATAAACCGAAATAACCCTTTTTACTAGTATAATTAATTTCACTATGAATGCAATGACTTCGAATTTTTACACTAATAATAAATGAAACACGGCAGTTTCAACGCGACATTAATGCTAGAAACTCTTCGAGGCAAGAGAATGATGTTCGTGGGCGACTCTCTGAACCGGGGCCAGTTCGTGTCGATGGTTTGCCTCCTCCACAAGATAATACCGGACCACGCCAAATCCATGACCACCAACAGTTCGTTTATGGTTTTTACCGCCAAGGTTCATGTTTATGACAACATTTATTTTGGGCACGATATTTAAGAAATTAAATTATTTAATAAATGAAAAATGGACAATCGAAATTGAAACATGAGACATTTAAAAATAGCTTGACTTGTTTACAGGATTACAACGCGACAATAGAATTCTACTGGGCGCCATTTCTCCTAGAGTCGAACTCGGACGATGCCATAGTAAGGTTGGTTCGGAAGGGCTCGATCAACAAGCACGGCGAGCATTGGAAAGGTGTCGACATAATGGTGTTCAATACCTATCTCTGGTGGATGAAAGGCCTCAAGTTCAATATACTATTGTAAGACTATACCTAAAAATAGGGCCATATAGTTCCATTATTTTAAAAATTATCGTAAAAATTATAAATTTGTTTTTAAGCTTATACCGTATCTTCAAAAATTAACTAGAAAAACTATTAAGTTTGAATATTTTACAATAGTTACATGATGAAATATTTTTTGCCTATGCGTAACTGAACAACTCACATGTATTGACGTCAACATATGATTTCTTGACTGAAAAATCAAATACAAATTCCCTAAAAGAAAATTTTATTGGATAATGTCATACTACTACTATTTTTCTTAGTTGAGGGACGCAACAATTTTGCTTCAATCCATATAATTAAAATGAAGTTTTTCATTCGTGGGAAAAAACAAACACGGGATAAAGTTCGTGATATCATCTGCCAACTTTAAAGTTCATGGGAAAAGCCCAACTTTTTGAAAGTTTCGTGATATTAGATGCCAATATCCCTTTTAATAAATGTGAGATTTGTCTTGAGGCGAAAAATACTGAGTAATATCTTACAGTGCCATTGAATGGGGAGGTGATAAGAAGGGAAATTGCTACAACCAGACAGTGATGATAGGTGATGCAAACTACTGGGGATCATCCTGTCGGAAGGATGTGATGAATGTGATAGACGAAGAGATTAGGAAGTCGAGATATCCGATAACGTTGCTCAACATCACGCAGATGTCGAGCTACAGAAAGGATGCGCACAGTTCTATTTATAAGGAGCAATGGAGACCTTTAACGCCCGAGCAGCTTGCGGACCCGGTGAGCTATGCCGATTGCATTCATTGGTGTTTGCCTGGGCTTCAAGACCAACTAATATACCCAACAACCTTTTCTCACTTCTATTAAAATATTCATATTTCCTTCTCTCTATTTTAATACTTACACCCATCTTTTCTCTCACTAATTAAACACTTTAACTAATAACTTATAAAATCACGTGCTAGTCAAGAAATGTGTCATGTTAGCCGGGACGGAGGGAGTTAGATTGTGGTCCATCTCCTATATACATACATTAAGCAGGCCTAATACGCAGCCCAGTAAGTAAAAATGCCGAATTGAATTGAACAACTATTTCTGGCCCATTACTTAAAATATATGAAGCCCAATATCTTATCAAACCAATTAATTTTTGTTGGCACCATTACTTAATGAAAAACTTTTAAACTCTTTTATCTCTCCGGCCACAAGCCTTTGCCGGCAACAGCCATTCATCGGAAAGAGCTGCCGCCGCGCCATCTTCCGCCTCTCAAAGTCGATATATATATTTTTTTTTGTTGCTATTTTCAGACATTCTTTCGTTGTATGTATGGGCTTTCGCTCAAATTTATTTGTAGTGACCCATTAGACATTAGGGCCTGAAAACGTAATAGGTGCACTTTTATATTTTCTAGTTTGAATTGGAGTGTTGCACTTTTAATTTTCACCCTCTTGCACATAAGAATATGCATTTTTTTCTTTTTAACTTGTCAAAAAAAATATGAATTTTCTAATTTTGAAAACTTTTTTCTCCTTAATGAAGTGAGACTTATTCTCCATTAACAATACTTTAATTACTTTTTCTCCATACCTCTCTCTTACTTTACCAATTTTGCACTAAAACTCATATTCTTTAGGAATGAAGAGAGAGTAATTATTATGTCCATCAAAATTAGTTCACTCCTATTTGTAGAAATTTTCACAATTCATAATCCTTATATATCATTTATTTATATCTTACACCATTAGAGCATCCATAATAAGGCGGACTATGCGACGGACGATGCATCGTCCGTCACATAGTCCGCCATTGCAGCACCCCGCCCTAAGCCCACTCCTTAGTCCGCGGACTATGCATCGTCCGCGGACTATGCACACATTTTTACATAGTCCGGCGTATAGTCCACCCCATTGCAGGGGGAGCAGACTATAGGCCGGACTATGCACACATTTTTCAATTTTTTTAAAATTTTTTTTGTATTTTCTTCTATATATATCACCAATTTTTTTTACTTCATTTCACACCTTTCACTCCACTCTCTTCCCCATCTCAATTTCTCTCTAAATTCAATAATGAATTCCGACGATTTTCATATTTGCAAGCATAAAATATAAAAAATAAAAAATAAATACTGACAATAGGATATGTCTTTAATTTGTGGTGTTTTTATATTTTTATTCTTGCTAATTGATATATTTGCAAATATAAAAAATAGGATTAATGAATTTTGTAGTGTTTAAATATTCAAATAATAAATAAAATGCTTAGGGCAGGGCTTAGGGCGAGCTATAGTCCGCCTTATTGCAGGTGAAAGGGGCGGAGGATAAAATACTGATGTGGCATAGGGCGGGGCTTAGGGCGTCATATAGTCCGCCGCATCGTGGACGCCTTAAGTCTACCTCTTAAAGTTGAAACATCTAAATCTCGATTTATTTTGAATTCTTAATAATTATTAAGTCAATGCGTAGGTTAGGTAGATGGTTGACCATTGAGAAAACAACTCCACACCCATACAATATAAGTGATTCATTTTGAAAGTTGAGTTAAATGAACCTCGTTCTATCTACAATAATGATACCATAATTGTACATTGATGCAAAACTAAACTAAACTAAACTACTTTTATTATAATCAAAACCATCACAATGAAAAATTCCCCCCAACTACTTCATATTACTTGGTTATTATAACACACATACCATAATTGTATATTGATGCAAAACTAAACTAAATTACTTATTATAATCAAAACCATCACAATGAAAAATTCCCCCCAACTACTACAAATTACTTGGTTATTAGTATAACACACACACACACACCATATTGTACTAATTCCACAAAAATGAAGGCACCGCCGCCGTCCTCCGCCGCCTTCCTCCGCAAGGAGCGGTGCCTGTCGCGGTACTTCTTCACCCTATTAGTCTTCATTCTGTTCATCATGATCCTCTACGTCGAGAACTTCCGCTGCATCTTCGTCGTCCAATTCGAGAACAACCGCCCTTCCCAGAGCACGCCATCGGGAACGAGTGAGTTGTCGTGTTCTGAGTCGAGCCGAGTCGAGTTGAGTTGAATTTTCATAAAGGCTAATATGGTGTTTTTTTTTTTGGGTGTTAAAGAGGAGAGAGAAAAGCTAGCTTTCGCGGTGGGAGAGGCGGAGACAGGATGCGACGTCTTTAGCGGGAGGTGGGTGTGGGACGAACACCGCCCGCTCTATGAGGAGGCGGAATGTCCGTACATAAACCCACAGCTGACGTGTCAGGAACACGGCCATCCTGACACGGGGTACCAGCACTGGCGATGGCAGCCTCACACGTGCTCTCTTCCAAGGTTTTTCGATTTATTATATAAACCGAAAAACCCTTTTTACTAGTACTCCCTCCGTCCACAAAAATAGAGCACATTTACCATTTTTGGCCGTCCAAAAAAAATAGAGCACATTCATTTATGGAAAGTTTTCAACAAATAATAACCCTACACATCATTCCACTAACACTACTTCTCACTTACCATTTCTCTTTCTCTCTTACTTTTTTCTCTTCTATCTTACTGCACCAATTCTACATTAAAACCCGTGCCCATACACCAATTGCTCTATTTTTTATGGACGGAGGGAGTATAATTTATTTCACTGTGAATGCAATGACTTCGAATTTTTACACTAATAATAAATGAAACACGGCAGTTTCAACGCGACATTATTGCTGGAAACTCTTCGAGGCAAAAGAATGATGTTCGTGGGCGACTCCCTGAACCGGGGCCAGTTCGTGTCGATGGTTTGCCTCCTCCACAAGATAATACCGGACCACGCCAAATCCATGACCCTCAACGGTTCGATTAGGGTTTTTACTGCCAAGGTTCATGTTTATGACAACATGTATTCCTTTCAGTCTCATTTATTTTGGACACGATACTTAAGAAATTAAATTATTTAATAAATGAAAAATGGACAATCGAAATTGAAACATGAGACATTTAAAAATAGCTCGACTTGTTTACAGGATTACAACGCGACAATAGAATTCTACTGGGCGCCATTTCTCCTAGAGTCGAACTCGGACGACGCCATAGTGCACAAAATAAGCGATAGATTGGTGCGGAAGGGCTCCATCAACAAGCACGGCAAGCACTGGAAAGGTGTCGACATAATGGTGTTCAACACTTATCTCTGGTGGATGACAGGCATCAAGTTCAATATATTGTAAGACTATATAAAAAATTGGGCCATATAATTCCATAACTTTAAAAATTAGTAGTAAAAATGATAAAGTTTGGTCAAATTTACGTCTCTATTCAATAGCTTCAAAAATTAACCTGAAAACTACTAAGTTTGACTTTTTAACAGTAATTCATGAATTAAAAAAATTGTTCATCTATGTGTAATATATTATTGATTTTTTGAACGCCTTGCATTGACGTCAACATATGATTTGCTGACTAATATATCGGATGCATTTTCACTAAAAAAATATTTTATTGGATAATGTCATACAAGGAAAATTACCGGAAAAACCATCAAGTTAGGTCAGTTCTAGTTAATCCAATAATTTAAAATGATGGTCAATTATAACTATGTTCTTCTCAATTGTCACATGCTAATGATTCCAGCGTGTTACGTGTTTATATTCATTGATGTAGTGCATAGAGTTATAATCAATGTCGAACCAATTTTAAAGACCGAACTGCTGATCCCGTCATGGTTAGCTTGTTTTAGGTCATGGTAAGAAATTGTTAGTTTGTTTTAGGTCATGCTTAGTTTATTTTTAGGTCATGCCATATAAATTTGGATTTGAAAAATACAAATGTCATATTAAGATCATTTTAGGTCATGCTTTCTATCATGACCTACTAAAACAGACTAAGCATGACCTACATATTCTCTAAATATGACCTTTGAGTGTGGTTCATATATGTAAGAAAATGTAAAAAAAAAAACGTAGCCAAACATTTTGTCTACATAGTAAGGATACTGAAATGATAAAATGAGACTATCATTTAAGAGAAAATTTCCGTGAACAGACGAGGAAACTTTGACGACAAAGACAAAGACATAGCGGAGGTGCCAACGGAGGAGGCCTACCGGATGGCGATGAAGAGCATGCTGTGGTGGGTTAACAAAAACATGGATCCCAACAAGACAAGAGTCTTTTTCACCACCATGTCTCCCCTTCATGAAAAGTCAGTGACAATCACAACATGATCACACAATTTATTTACTCCTTTCCACTCATAAATATGTGATGCAAATTATTGAATGATAATATCTTGCAGAGCTATTGAATGGGGAGGTGATGAGAAGGGTAATTGCTACAACCAGACAGATTTGATAGATGATGCTAACTACTCGGGTTTAGACTTTCACAACAAAAATGTGATGAATGTGATAGACGAAGAGGTTAGGAAGTCGAGATATCCGATAACGTTGCTCAACATCACGCAGATGTCGAGCTACAGAAAGGATGCCCACACTTCTATTTATAAGAAGCAGTGGAACCCTTTGACGCCCGAGCAGCTGGCCGACCCGGTGAGCTATGCGGATTGTGTTCATTGGTGTTTGCCTGGACTTCAAGATACTTGGAATGAACTTTTTTTTGCTAAGCTTTTTTATCTTTGATTGATTCTCCGAAGTGGAATGGATTGTTTCTAGGGTTTCGCATAATTGTAAGGCAAGGGGAAGTTGTATATATTGATACTTTGGTTCGTTTATAAAATTGGAACGGTATAGAGACGATAAACATGGCTCAGTGCACATAACATGCATAAATTGGGATGATATAGACTGGGGTATTTCTTGATGTGAATTGAGAGAAATTACGTGGATAAATAAAGAAAGGATAAAGTAGGCGATATTTGAATAATTTGTTTTTAATAAAATGAAATGACGCATTTAACTCTGAACATGTTAAAATAGTAACCCATTGAGCATTAGGGCCAGAAAATCCATATCGAAATCCTTTGATAAGGTATTATATTATACTGAAAATCGCGATTTGCCAAAAATTACGTAATTTTGGTATTAGTCTGTGCGATAAGTCTGGTATATACTCCCTTCGTCTGCGAATAAGAATTCCAATTCACTTTTACTATAAATGGTAATATGGTCCCACCCTCCACTAACTCATGTCACTCGTATTTCATTTAAAACAATATACAAGTGAAATCCCTATTCCAATAACTTTTTTTCCACCCACTTTTTTTTAACATGTCTTAAAACTCGTGCCGCCAAGAAATAAGACACCTAATGGCGGAGGGAGCATATATTTCAATATTTTTCTCCACCCGTGATTCATGTTTATGAGTGTGTTTTAGGGAACAAATTTGCAAATTTTGAAATTTTATTTGATAGAAACGTCCGAGTAGATGCCGATATCTGCATATGTTAACTAAGTAAATTAAGATCCATATACAGAATAGTTTACGCAATCAAACATAATATTAACATGTGACAATTTATCACATGCGAGGTATATATAAAGCCAGCTTTATTGATATGCTAATATTAGTAAAATGAAGTCACCTTCCAGCAAAGAAACAACTGGAATAAAACATTCCTCCAAACTAATCCACACTTGTATTCATTCAAACACAAAAATGATCACAAAATCCACAAAAATGAAGGCGCCGCGCGGCATTAATGCTAGAAACTCTTCGAGACAAAAGAATGATGTTCGTGGGCGACTCTTTAAACCGGGGCCAGTTCGTTTCTATGGTGTGCCTCGTCCACACGATCATACCCGATGACCGGAAATCCTTGATCACAAATGGTTCCCTCACGATTTTCACAGCCAAGGTACGTGATCGATGCTATTTGTCTCATTTCTTTCGTGCACGACTATTTATTATAGAGTAAAGGTCAAAACTGGTGCTGAACATGTCCATTTTATGTTTTTGGTCCTATACTTTATCTTTTGAATTTTTGCATCCTGAACATTTCAACTCGGATCACAATTGGTCCAACACTAATAATTCCGTCAATTTTTAAACGGTTTTAACCCAATTTAGATGGTTTTAACAGTCTTATTCGTGTTAAAACCGTTTAAAAATTAATGGAATTGTTAGTGTAGGACTAATTGTGATCTGAGTTGAAATGCTCAGGATGCAAAAATTCAAAAGATAAAGTATAGGACCAAAATCATAAAATGCATCTATGTTCACGACCAGTTTTGGCCTTTACTCTTTATTATATTAGACAAAGTCAATCAGATTATTAATTGGCGTTCAACTACATATAAAACATGTCATATGTACCCCCTAATTCTAGTTTACAATTTACAATATAGCGGGACAATCCAAATTGAAAAACGAGACATTTAAAATAGCTCAATTCATTTATAGGATTACAACGCGACAATAGAATTCTATTGGGCGCCATTTCTCCTAGAGTCGAGCTCTGACGACGCCATTGTGCACAGAGTAAGTGTACGGTTGGTGCGGAAGGGCTCCATCAACAAGCATGGCGATCATTGGAAAGGAGTCGACATAATGGTGTTCAACACCTATCTCTGGTGGTTGACTACAAACCTCAAGTTCAATATATCGTAAGTCTATATATACCATCTCCCATCTTTCAAGGAAATAATAGGATTAATATTTAACGATACATTTTATATAATTGTTCATGTGACACTTACATTTCTCAATGTAGTCAAATTCCATGATTTTTGCGTGACATATCAGAATTTGACCAAAATTTACAATTTCTCCGACAATTGGACTTTAATAAGTGTAATATGTGTTGTGATTTTTAGGGTACAATTTAAGTAAAAAAAAAACAAGTAATAAATCTCTAAAAATACTACATCTGCAAGTATACATACGTGCAAGGTAGTATAAAAGGTGTCGAACCCACAGGGGAGGAGATTAATTGCTAAAACTAGTGAACCTAACTAAAAAGCATTACTTTAATTTTGGGTTTTTGATCTAGAGGCGACTGAAGGGCGAAACGAGAAGGAAAAATACAAGGGAATCACGATAATATGCCATGAGGTAGTGTTTAAAGTTACTAAAATGACAAAAATAGACTATTTTTTGCGAACAGGCGAGGTAACTTTGACGACAAAAACAAAGACATAGAGGAGGTGCCAACGGAGGAGGCCTACCGGATGGCGATGAAGAGCATGCTCTGGTGGGTTAAGAAAAACATGGATCCGAACAAGACGAGAGTCTTCTTCACGAGCATGTCGCCTATGCACGGAATGTAAGTAAAAACCATCAATCATTTACTCCTTTTAATAAATGTGAAATATGTCTTGAGGCGAAAAATACTGACTAGTATCATACAGAGCTACTGAGTGGGGAGGTGACAAAAAGGGAAACTGCTACAACCAGACAGATATGATTGATGATGCAAACTACTGGGGATCAGACTGTCGGAAGGATTTGATGAACGTGATAGGTGAAGAGTTCAAGAAGTCGAGATATCCGATAACGTTGCTCAACATCACGCAGATGTCGAGCTACAGAAAGGATGCGCACACTTCTATCTATAAGAAGCAGTGGAGGCCTCTGACGCCCGAGCAGCTCGCGGACCCGGTGAGCTATGCCGATTGCAAGCATTGGTGCCTGCCTGGGCTGCAAGATACTTGGAATGAGCTTCTTTTTGCTAAGCTTTTTTATCCTTGATTGATTCTCCAGAATGAAATGGATGATTTCAAGGATTTTGCATAATTGTAAGGCAAAGGGAAGTTGTATATATATTGATACTCTGGTAAAGTTCGTTTATAAAATTGGAACGGTATAGAGACGATAAACATGGCTCAGTGCACATAGCACGCGTAAATTGGGAATGATATATTTCTTGTTTTTCTAAAAATAAGAAATCTACAACTTTTATGATTTGATTAGTACTACAACTGAGGCATTTCTTGACGTGTATTGAGAGATTATGTGGATAAATAAAGAAAGAATAAAGTAGGTGATGTTAGAATGACTTATTTTTAATAAAATGAAATGATGCATTGTACTCTGAACATGTTAAAATAGAAATACGATTCAGCTAACGTGGGACGAAGGAAGTATGTATATTTAAAGATGGGAAAAAGAGGTTGTGATTGCATTGAAGTTATCAAGTTTTCTTTGCTTGAATTATTTTTCTTTAGTTTTGTCTAAGTTGATTAAAAGTCAAGATACATACAATTTTATATATTTGGTTATGAATCCAAAATGTACTGAAAACTGTTGAGTATTTTTTCTAGTTACTTAACGGTTGAGATATTTTAGTACTACCCCCGTTCACGAAAATTCGTCCCGGTTTGACCGGGCACGGATTTTAAGAAATGTAATGGAAAGTGAGTTGAAAAAGTTAGTGTATTATGAGTCCTACTTTTATATATTAGTTTTATAATAAAATATGAGTAGAAACGAGTTAGTGAAATATGAGGTCCACTATCAAAAATGGTAAAAGTGAAATAGGACAAATTTTGGGGGACGGACGGAAATGAAAAAATTGAACAAATTTTCGTGGACGTAGTAATAAAATACTAAAACTATAATACAAAGTAGAATGTTTACATAATTATTTTGTAGCATTTCAAAACCTATTATTCAAACCAGGGTAGTGATAAAATGCAAACTCTAAATATTGTACAAAATTCAAACTATGATCGTTATAAAATGTCAACAAATGATAAAATTAAAGCAACAAAAAATGTCAACACAGTATCAACACAAGGTCAATATAACATCAACTGTTGACACTCTGTTAACATTTTTTGTTGCTATTATTCTATTATTTTCTAACAGTTCAGATCATAATTTAGAATTTGTACAATATATAGTGTTTGAATTTGATCACATCCTTTCAATCCCATCTATTTAATTTTACGTAAAATAGTTGTATTAGTTTCACTGCCCACATTACTAATTGTTTGAAACTTTACTAGGCCCATTACTGAATGTACACCAAGCCCAATATCCAATTAACTCAAAACCAACCTATTTTTCTTGACCACATTATTTAGTTAAAGAGTTTTAAGGTCTTATATCTCTCCGGCCACCGTGGTGGTCACTCGACCACCACAGACCGCCGCTCTCTTTCGTCATTTGAAAGAGCAGCCGCTTCTCCTTCCACAGCTTCCACCCCTCAAAGTCAGTTTTCTTTTTTATGGGCTTTCACTCAAATATATTTTTAGGACCCATTAATTTTTAGGGTTAGAAAATATAATCCCATTATAATTTGGAGTGATTTCTGAATCAGATGAACAAACTATATCCAAATAATCGAATTGCACAAAATCAAATAGTATTATCGTTCGAATTTTTTTCTTATAACAGAAAAACTCCAAAATCCTTATTATATTTCTAGGGATCAGATTAGGGACGGATTCACTAATTACCAAGACCTCTTTGTTCTTCATTAAGGGAGATGAGTCAAACTCCAACCACGCGACTGATATGTTTAACAGATTACAAAGAAGAAGCCCACACAACTATTACAATGACAGTAACTAGTTCTAGCTAGGATTCTTGAGTAATCTTGACTCCTTGACACACCTACACACTCAAGAAGATAGTTAGTATAACAACACAAGATCCTTGCGGATCTAAACAACAACTAACAAGAGGCAGTAAAGAGAAACAGAATAGATCACATGATATGGCTCAGAGTCCGCCACATAACCCAGATCTATTCAACTAGAACCGAATCCAAGGGAGCAACGATGAATCAACTGGAGTCTACCCTCACACCGTCACAACCTTCACCGCACCGCCCCTTCACACCGGATTAGGTCACTGGAACCGCCTCAGAACAGAAACCCTAGTTATCACACTACAAGCAACCGAAGCAGTTGCCTTCCAAACGACTCAGAGATCAAATATACACACAAGGATGGTGGATATTCTATAAACAAACACACATCGCAAACCCTCAATCCAACGGCTAAGGAGCACAATCCAAGAGAAGAGGCACGTGGCAGCATCTGGTGTGAAGGAGAAGCAGTTGGGCTTTCGGGCCAAGTCCAAAGAATGGGTAAAAGTCCCAGACAAAAATTAAATCAGGCCCAAGCAATAATAGTCCACATATACTCAACAATATTTAATACATAAATAAATATTTTATCCAGATAATATTTTATTTAAATATTTTATAGTAACGCCAGAATTGATGCCGATCTATCCAGCTAGCTACGGTGACTGTCTGCACATGTTAATTTAGTAAAATAAGATCCATATTCAGTAAATGTATTTTAATAATGTCTACTCTTCACCTACTGTTTATAATATAGGGAGTAATAAATTTATTATCAAACATGCAATAAAAACACAAAAACTCGTTTTCTTTATTTTATTTAGAAAAAACACGTTGTATTAGGTAGATGTGTCAGTAATATAATTGCCTCATAGCATACCAAAATGCACCCTGCAGGGCCTAACTAAATTAATACTCTCTGAAAAAAAATTATTTGGATTTATTGAAGAAAGTTAGTGAAAAAATTTAAGTAGGATTATATTTTTATATGGTAAAATTAAAGATAATGTGACATCAAAAACACATATTATGGCGTCTCTCAAGTCTCACCTATGAACTATATATATTGCATCCAAAATTCAACAACGAAGTCGGAAATATCATTAACATATCCAAATCTCAATTTATTTTAAATTAAAAAATATATGCATACGCTAGTATAGATGCATGAGTTACATTAGACTATTAGAGAAAATAAATGCAGCACAACCATAGTCCATAGAAGATTAGAGATTCATTTAAATAATTAAATTGTATCTTGATGATAAAAGATTCCTACCAACTATTGCATAGTTGTATTTATTGACTACTCATGCATAGTTAACATAAAATTATCACACAACCACAAAAAAATGAAGGCGCCGGCGGCGTCCTCCGCCGCCCTCCTCCACAAGGTGTGCCGGTCGCCGTGCTTCTTCACCGTGGTTGCCCTCATTCTACTCATGATGATCCTCTACGGCAAGGACTACCGCCCTTACCGGAGCTTGTCATGGGCAACAAGTGAGTTGTCATGTTTTGATTCGAGTCGTGTTAGGCCGGGACAGGTTTGGCTTAAGGCTTGTATCATACTCCCTCCGTCCACCAAAAATAGACATAGTTGTGTATGGTACTGGTTTTAATATGAAATTAGTAAAGTAAAAAAAGATGGGAAACGTAAGAGATGAATAGTGTTAGTGTTAGTATTTAAATGTTTAAAACTTTCCATACTTAGAAAGTAGTCTAATTTAGTGAACAGTTCAAAATGGTAAACCCTGTCTTTTTTTTTTTTTTTTTTTTGAACATATAGAGTATTTGTGAACTATTATTATTATTATTATTATTATTATTATTATTATTATTATTATTATTTATTTAGAGAAGAAAAGAGAAAAGTTGGCTTTCGTGGTGGGAGAGGCGGATAGTGGCTGCGACGTCTTCAGCGGGCGGTGGGTGTGGGACGATCGCCACCCGCTCTATGAGGAAGCCGAATGTCCGTACATTGCATCGTCTATGACGTGTCAGGAACACGGCCGCACCGACACGGCTTACCAACATTGGCGATGGCAGCCTCATGCTTGCTCTCTTCCAAGGTCTCATTTTTTTCAGTATAGTTAATTTCACTATGAATGCAATTATTATTATTATTTCTTTTCATTCAATCGTCAAGAACTACATTAATAATGCTGCATTTTTACGGAATGAAATAGAATATTTTCACTCTAAATCTAATCACATGTGGAGCAAAATTTCATTTTATTAGTATAGTGAATTTCAACAAAACTTTTTAATTTTTAGTATGATTAAATTCATAACACATTGTCACATTATATGTTCAATGCCGCGTTTTCATGTTCACAAAGAAAATTGCAAATTTTTATGTACATTTGGTTAGAAATTAACATCTTATGTTGAAACACGACAGTTTCAATGCGTCGTTAATGCTAGAAACTCTTCGAGGCAAGAGAATGATGTTCGTGGGCGACTCTCTAATTTTGGGTCAGTTTTATTCGATGGTCTGCCTTGTCCAAAAGATCGTACCATCGTACGAGGCAAAATCCATTACAAGAGACATGAACGGTTCACTCATTGTTTTCACAGCCAAGGTACATGATTCGGACCACATATACTCCTTCGGTCTCATGTCAAATGTCACTTTTCTTTCGGGCACAATTATTTATGTGATAGGAGTGTTAGGGAGATTTAGAATATTAAACAAAACGGATAATCGTGATATATCACTTTCAGATCAAATCAATTTCGGTGGTTCTACCAAAATATTTGATCGGATACAATTCAGAACTATTATATGTTGATGTTCGAAAAGTATATAGAACGAAAAGAATCGATCAGATTTTGAAGAAGATGAACCAGTGCATCTGTTGAGGGAAAAACCGAATTAACTGTTTTTCAAAAGGTTTCCGAAATTGCAAACTAGTCCTTTGACTTTCAGAAATTACATTTTCAGATGAATTACTATGGAATGAATGGAGTAGAAATTGCAAACTAGCCCTTTACTTAACTCACCTAACACAATTTTTCTTAATCTCCATGCCGAAAAGAAACACTTCCATTACTATGGAATGAATGGAGTAGAAATTTAAAATAGTTTGATCTGTTTACAGGATTACAACGCAACGATAGAATTCTACTGGGCGCCGTTTCTCCTAGAGTCGAACTCCGACAATCCATTCATACACAGAGTAAAACCAAGCGACAGAGTTGTGCGGAAGGGCTCCATCAACACACATGGTGATCACTGGAAAGGAATCGATATAATGGTGTTCAACACCTATCTCTGGTGGATGGCAGGTCCCAAGTTCAAGATACTGTAAGCATTGACGAACACACATGCATTGCCAAATTTTCGATATTTTGTGTGAAACGCTGTCTATCATCACAAAAACATACTTCCATCCGTCCACGAAAAATAGATCAGTCCCAATAGTCTAGTCCCTATGTATATTTGCCCTATAAATACCAATGTACAATGTATCAAATAAACACAATTCAGTGAATAAACAATCTTCTCCAATGTTCAATATCTGATTATTCAACATGGTATCAGAGCAATGTTTCGATCCTAGTTTTTTCAATCCAAAATCAGGAAACACCTTTTTCGAACTCAGAATTTTTTTCATCATCGTTCAGTACCATTACAGCCCTCTGGCCAAGATCCAGCAATATACAACTCCTTTTTTTTTCCAATCTCAAACCTGCAAACCAAAATCAAGTGAGAATCCAATTCAAATGGCCAAATCAATTGAATCAGTTTCAATAGGATTCAAACTCGATGGAAAAAACTTCCCTATTTGGTCCAAACTCATGCTCGTTGCCGTCGGCAGCCGAGACAAACTGGACCATCTTGAGGGGGATGCCATTCCTCCCAAATCTGACGATCCAAAATTCAAAGAATGGCAGGCTGCTGACTACACGGTGTTCTCATGGCTGATCCAAAACATGGAGCCCCGGCTAGTCATACAGTTTGCCCAACATCAGACGGCCAAGGCCATGTGGAAGAGCTTGGTCACAACCTTCGGCGTGAGAGCCGATCGAGTCCAAATCTATGATCTCGAAATGACAACAATCAAGACGATTCAAGGAGATAACACACTCGAGTTCTACTGGGGAGAACTCCAGAAACACTGGATCAATTTCGATGCAAGAAAACCATGTCCCTACACCTGTTGTGACAAGGGAATCGAAATTTACATGAAGGAGACGAATATTCAAAGGTTACACCAGTTTCTCGGTGGCCTCAACGACAAGTACGACAGCCTCCGGAGAGAAATTCTCAAACTTGGGGATGACACAACAGCCGAGGAAGCTTTTGGCATCGTCAAACAAGAAGAAGGGCGGACTGCGGTTTGGAAGCCATCGGTCAACCCGACTACTGACTCAGGGGAGGCCGGAATTGGAGCCGGTTTTGGAGCCCGATTCAGGCAACCGCCGCCACCCGCTCAGAACCGAACACCCGCACCACCACACACCCGCGACCAGCAACCACCACAACCACATGGATACACCCAGAATCGTCCAGCAAAAATCGAAAAATCCAAGCTTTACTGTACACACTGTGGTATGAACAAACACACAATGGAGACATGCTTCAAACGCATCGGATATCCGGAGTGGTGGGAGGACGGGCACAAATTGAATCGGAATGGAACGGCGAAAGGAAAATCAGCGGTGGGGCGAGATGAGAGCACCGGAGTCGTCGCCACTGCGGGTAGCCAAAAGGCCGCCTACGCCGGCAACGACACCAAAATAACGATCGAACCTCCAATCGGAGGCGGGTGGTGGCCAGAAGCCGAAGAGGCAGCGGCAGCGGCGGCGGAAATAGCAAAGGCCCGGTGTGGGAATGCGAACGAAGGTAAAGGGTTTGGGATTTTAATCCCAAACCCTCCTCTTTTTAACTTATTACAAAATCCACCCCACATTTTTCCCCCACCCCCCTCCATTTTTAATAATTTACGAAAACCACCCCATTCTGGTAATATTTATCAAACTGGACCTCAAACTCCCCACATATACGAAACAGCCCCCCAAAGCTCATTAATCCCTGTTTTTGGCCATAAAAATTGTTCTACCTTAGACGATCCATATATGGCTCGAATATGTCATGTTCAATCGACGGAGGGTAAGAAAGATAAGCGATGGATTTTTGATTGTGGTGCTACTGATACAATGACATATGATTTAGAAGATTTATGTAACTTAACTACGTCACGGAGAAAATATGTTGAAACTGCTAGTGGAGAACTAGCTCGGGTGGAAGGGGCTGGCACTATTCGAATTTCTCCGTTATTAACTCTATCAAATTGTCTTTATGTTCCGTCTCTATGCCAAAAGTTGATGTCTGTTAGCCATGTAACAAAGGAGCTCAATTGCACCCTTCTAATGCATCCTAAGTTTTGTGTTCTACAGGGTATTCGGACGGGAGCGATTATTGGGCGTGGCACTGAAAGCTATGGGTTGTACTACGTGGATGAGATAGCTAAACCGGGCAAAGTAATGTTGGCTCAAAGAACTTCAGAACAGGATATGATGTTATGGCATAGGCGGTTCGGACATCCATCTTCGGGTAATTTGAAAATTTTATTTCCTAGTCTTGTTTCAAATTCAGCATTTAATTGTGAAACTTGTGTTTTGGCAAAGAGCCACAGACAATCTTTTCCTTCTACCGATACTAGAGTTGAGACTATGTTTTCATTAATACATTCTGATGTGTGGGGTCCGTCTCCTATTACCGGGGGACATGGGTTCCGCTATTTTGTCTTATTCATTGATGATTGCACTCGAATGACGTGGGTCTATTTTTTGAAAAATAAATCTGATGTTTTTTCAAAGTTTGTTGATTTCTACTCGATGATTCTTACCCAATTTCAAACCAAAATTCAAATTCTTCGGTCTGATAACGGGGGAGAATTCGTGAACTCAAAAATGAAAGATTTTTGTGCTAAAAAAGGCTTATTGCATCAAACATCTTGTGCCTATACACCTGAGCAAAATGGGGTAGCCGAACGGAAAAATAGGGTCGTCCTAGAAATGACTAGGGCACTTCTCCTTGATTCCAAGGTTCCAAAATATTTTTGGTTAGAGGCTGTAGCTACTTCCATTTATCTCCTCAATCGCCTTCCTACTCGCAGTTTAAAAATGAGATCTCCTCTCCAAGCCTTGTCTTCCTTAACAACAGTCCCATCTGCTCTATCTCTTGAACCCCGTATTTTTGGATGTTCCGTATTTGTTCATATTCCGAAAAATGACCGTACCAAACTGTCTCCCTGTGCCCTAAAATGTGTTTTTGTAGGATATGGCATAAACCAAAAAGGATATAGATGCTACGATCCTAACAGTCGACAAGTCATTACCACAATGAACTGTCATTTTTTGGAAAATGAGTTCTTTTATGGTTCCCAACTTCCAAGTCAGGGGGAGGGAAATACGATAGACTTCCTGAGTTGGTCACCTATGCCATACACAACAGATCCTACTGAGGGTCTACCTGAACCACCTAATACTGCCCCCGAGCAAGTCTTGCACACTATACAACCTGTGGAACCCGGTGACTCACCAATAACCCGTCCGACGCCTGAGGTAAACAATACTGCAATTGAAATTCCTGTTATTACTGATGATACTTCTGAATGTTACCCAGTAGATGGAGACACTGGACAATACATCCTTCCTTACCGGAGTAATCGAGGTGTCCCACCCAAAAGATATTCGCCGGAAAGAAGGGGGAAAGCAAGATACTCAGTAGGGAATATAGCCAGGGCAAACTTGACAAAAATGGCTAGAGCTTTTGAAGAAGCATTATATGAGGAAGAGGAGATTCCCCAGTCAGTTGAAGAAGCCATGAAAAATAAAAAGTGGAGAGAAGCTATGCAGATAGAATTGAAGGCACTTGCAAGGAATCATACTTGGGAAAAATGTCTGCTCCCAGAAGGGAAAAGCGCAGTGGGATGTAGATGGGTATTCACAATCAAACGACGACCAGATGGATCCATTGAAAGGTACAAAGCCCGACTTGTAGCAAAAGGATACACTCAAACCTATGGAGTGGATTATTCCGAAACCTTCTCCCCAGTAGCCAAGATGGATACCGTTCGAGTATTACTCTCAATTGCAGCAAACAAAGATTGGCCTTTACATCAATTCGACGTTACAAATGCCTTTCTACATGGAGAGTTGAAGAAAGAAGTCTATATGGAGAGCCCTCCTGGCTTTGATGGAGAATTCAAAGAAGGAGAGGTATGCCGACTGAAGAAAACTTTGTACGGACTAAAACAGTCTCCAAGAGCATGGTTTGGTAGATTCAGTGAGGCAATGAAGAAATATGAATATCAACAAAGCAATGCAGATCACACCTTGTTCCTAAAAAGGAAAGGAGAAAAGATTACTTGCCTACTGATCTATGTTGACGATATGATCATAACAGGAAATGATGAAGAGGAGATCGATCAACTCAAGAAAAATCTAGCAACTGAATTTGAGATGAAAGATCTAGGAGCATTGAAATACTTTCTTGGAGTAGAAGTATTAAGATCAAAGTTACCAAAGGCTTGTGGGGAAGCTAATCTACTTATCTCATACTAGACCTGATATTGCATACGCAGTCAGTATAGTAAGTCAGTTTATGCACCAACCTCAACAAAAGCATCTCGAAGCAGCACTAAGGATCGTGAGATATCTAAAAGGAACATTTGATCACGGGATCATGTTCAAAAAGAATGACCATTTGGAAATTCATGGGTACACTGATGCAGACTGGGCAGGGAATCCTGTTGACAGGAGATCCACTTCTGGTTACTTTACATTCATTGGGGGAAATTTGGTCACCTGGAAAAGTAAGAAACAGAAAGTGGTGGCACTCTCAAGCGCAGAAGCAGAATTTAGAGGTATTAGAAATGGATTGACAGAACTCTTATGGTTACGAAGACTAATGGAAGAATTGGGGTTATTTTCACAGAAAACATGTCAGCTTTTTTGTGATAACAAAGCTGCCATTAGTATATCAGAAAATCCAGTTCAACATGATCGAACAAAACATGTTGAAGTTGACAGACACTTCATCAAGGAAAAAATTGAGGCAGGAATTGTTGAATTCCCTTTTGTTCGATCCAAAGATCAACTTGCAGACATATTGACTAAGTAGGTTGGCGCCAAAGTTTCTGGTTGTACTTGGCAAGTTAGAAGTATCAGAATCCGTTTAGCAACTTGAGGATGTTGGAAAGACAACTTGAAGTATCGAGAATGTGGGGAAGAGAAAGTATGAAGTTGACTAGACTGGAAAGGATATAGCCTTTATAATGTAGAGTCCCAATAATTTAGTCCTATGTATGTTGCCCTATAAATACCCGATGTACAATGTATCAAATAAACACAATTGATGAGTCAAACAATCTTCTCCAATGTTCAATATCTGATTATTCAACAATATTTGTCATTTTTTATTGTCCACGAAAAATATGGCACATTCTAAAAGAAAAGTTTTCAACAATTTCTCTCTTGCACTTTTTTCTCTTCCTATTACATAAGTAATAATATGGACCCCACATTCCACTAGCTAACCTGCTTATTTTTAAATTATATAACTACTTTCACCAATTTTACATTAAAACTCGTGTCATTCACAAAGTGTCTTATTTTTCGTGGACGTAAGTCAATATCGTTTTAAATGAGACAAGGAACGCCGACGTCGAAACAAACATAGAGGAGGGTGGCGACAGGGAGCATCGGATGGCGATGAAGAGCATGCTATGGTGGGTTAACAAAAACATGGGTCAGAACAAGGCAGTCTTCTTCACTACCATATGCGCCCTTGCACCTATAGTAAGTGACATGATCACACAATTTGCTACCACTTTTTCTATAATATTTCCTCCAGTTTTCCTGTCACCGGTTTGTGGGGGCACTTAAATTTCAGAAATGTAATGGAAATAGGGTTGAAAAATTGATAAGATGTCAGATCCTTTTCAAATATTAGTTTTATAATAAAATGTGTGAGAAAGAATAAGTTAGTGGAGATAGCAGGTCAGCTATAAAAATAGATAAAAGTGAAATACAGCCAATTTTGTGGAGACGGATGAAAATGGAAAAATAGAAACAAAATTTGAGGGGACGTGAAATTAATAACAACGTGATGCAAAATATTAGTGTGTATTTGCAGTGCTAGTGAATAGGAGAGTGATGAGAAGGAAATTGCTACAACCAGACAGAGATGATAGATGATGCAAACTACTGGGGATCATCCTGTGGAAGAAGGATCATGATGAACGTATTAGAGGGAGGAGTTCAGAAAGTGAATATCAGATAGCGTTGCTCAACATCAGGAGTATCGAGCTATAGAAAGGGCAGCACACTGTTATAAGAAGCAATGGAGCCCTTTAACGCCAGACAGCTGACGACCGGTGACTATGCAGTTGTGCTCATTGGTGTTTGCCTGGACTTCAAGATACTTGGAATGAACTTCTTTTCTTTAGCTTTTATGCATTAATTGATTTTAGGAATGAGTAAAGAAGAGAGATAAAATAGAGAGTGATCTTGGAATGATTTATTTTAATAAATGAGAAAATGTCTCAATTATATCTTTTGACAGCTTAAAAAATAGAAATATGATTCAGTTGACTTAGGAGGAAGGGTATTTATATTTAAAGATGGAAGAAAATAGTTGTTGATTGCATTGAAGCTGCCAAGTGTTCTTTTTGCTTGAGTTATTTTTCTTTAGTTTTGCCTAAGTTGATTAAATTAAAGTCAAGTTGGATTTACATTAATTTATACATTCCTTTTAGTTTATTTATTTGGTTATGATACACCAAAATGTACGTAAGTTAAAACAGTTACCTTAAAAAAGGTTAAAGACATTTTCATACAAATAAATTAAATACTAAACTATGATACAAAACTGAATATTTGTAATTATTTTGTAGCATTTTAAAACCATTATTCAAATATGATTCGAAGCCTATATATATAGGACTTTTTTCGTAATTCATGATTTAACCATTCGAGCTTAATACATTTTGGTCCAGCGCCTATATGATTTAAGACTGAAGTAACTAGAATTTAAACCCATACACGAATTAGTTATACAGCCCATTACTAATACTTGGAAAATAAAAATAACTTTAGTAGGCCAATTAAGGGGTAGGATAACAAGCCCAATATCTAAATAAATCGAACCTATTGATTTTTCTTGACTCCATTGATTAATTATAGACTTTTAGGTCTTATTGTTCTTTTTTTTTTGCTTAAAATGGAAAATCAAAACCAAAATCATATTTAATAAGTAAATAAAACATTTTATCTAGCTAGATTTATATTTTATATAAATATTTCTAATCTTATAATAATGAAAATTTTATTTAGTTTTTCTGATATTTTTAGAAATATTCAATTTAGTGATGTTCCAAATTTGTTCTGATTTATATCTTAAAATTCAAAATTTCGAATCTGATTGATGTATGCAAAAAGTGATATAAATCCGAATGTTCACCCCTATTTATGTGTTTGCATCTGCTAATTATTTAAACTAAGTTAACCAACAAATTTACTAATTTTGAATTGTTTCATTGTGATAGTAACGCCAGAGTAGCTGCCGATGTCTAATCTGCATAAGTTAATTTAGTAAAATAGGATCCATATCATTAAATGTATTGCAATAATGTCGACTATACCCTTCTATTTATAATATTGTTATAAATTTATTATCAAACCCCCCCAAAAAAAAACTTAAAAACTCGTTTTCTTTAAGGATAATGAGTTTATGGAAAGGCAATTTATAAGGTAATAAAGATATTGAGTTTATGGAAGGCAATCTGTATATATATGATGATTTGTCATTTTAAATTAAAAAAATTCATGCGTAACAAAACTAATTATTGTAGTAACAATAAAAGCTTTGCATACTTGTATTTATTTACTCCTCATGCATAATTAATCAACATAAAATTATCACACAACCACAAAAAAATAAAATGAAGGCTGTCCCCGCCTTCCTCCGCCGCCCTCCTCCGCAAGGATTTCCCGGTCACCGTACTTCTTCACCATAACGGCCCTCATTCTGTTCATGACAATCCTCTACTGAGGACTACCGCGCTTCCCTGAGATCATCATGGACAACAAGTGAGTTGTCGCGTTTTGAGTTATGTTGGGTCAGATCAGGTCGGGTCGGGTCAGGTCTTGCTAAGGGCTAATATGTTACTATAACTTATAATTCTATGTGTGAACATTTTTTGGTATTTAGAGAATAAAGGAGAAAAGTTACCTTCCGGGGGGGGAGGCCGATAATAGTTGTGACCTCTTCAGGTGGGGGTGGGTGTGGGACGACCACCGCCGGTTTTTCTAAGGAGGCCGAATGTCCTTACCTTTATACGCCCTTGTGTGACAAATTGACCGGCCCACGGCTTACCAACATTGGCGATGGCAGCCTAAAGCCTGTCCTCTTCCAAGGTTTCATTTTATTTACTACAGTTAATTTCAATGTGAATGCAATTCAATTCGAAAAAAATACTCCCTCCATCCCAAAAAGATGTCACACTTGTGGGATGGTATGAGATTTAGGAGGTTTTTGTTTTGTGTGTTAGATGGAAAAAGAAAATATAATTTTTATATTAATGTGAGAGAAAAAAAATTTCAAAAATAGAAATGTGACATTATTTGTGGGACAAACTCAAAGAAAAGTGTGACATGTGTTATGGGACGGTGAGTACAATAATGATGCAATTATTTGGAATGAATAGTAACATTTGCACTCTAGTCCCATTTGGAACAAAATTTTCATTTTATTAGTACCGTTAATTTCATTGCGAATGCAATTCACTATTTTCAATCATTTGAATCTTACACTCCTTCGTCAAGAATATGCATTTTGGGTTTGCCGTGTTTTAACGCAAAATTGGTAAAAATAAGACCTCATTAGAGAGAAGAGTTTTCAAAATTGGAAAGTGCATATTCTTGTGAAGGCGAACTAAAAAGAAAATAATGCATATTTTTGTGGGACGAAGGAAGTATAAAACATTTTAAATATAAATTCAACGGGATCATAACATTCTTACAAAAGAAGATACTTTAATTTTCATGATAACTAAACTTTAGCTCAAAAATTCGATCTCGTGCTAAAAACGATAGTTTCATCACGACATTAATGCTAGAAACTCTTCGAGCAGGGAGATTGATGTTCGTGACTAAATTTTGGCCCCTAAACATATAACCAAAATACAATTTGTTCAAAACATTCACTTTTAAAACAGGACTTTAGCAAATGAAAATGTCGGCAGTAGTCCTTTTTACGGTTTCGTAAAAAAACTAATGGTCAACGTTAAATGCACAGTGGCATGACCTTTAGTTTTTGACGGAACCGCAAAAGACCCCGACATGGATTTCATTTGTTATGAACTGTTTTTCAAAAAGGGGAAAGTTTTGGACAGTTTCGTTTTTGGTCATGTGTTTATGACCAAAATTGATCGTTTACTCAAAAAAATTGTTCTTTTCATGTAAGATTGGCTGAAAATTAACATCTTACGTTTTTAAACACTACAGTATCAATGTATCATTACTGCTAGAAACTCTTCGAGGAAAGAGAATGATGTACGTGGGCGACTCTCTAAATATGGGCCAGTATTATTCAATGGTCTGCCTTGTACAACAGTTCATACCGTCGTCGGCCAAATCCTTTACAATATATTTAATGGTTCACTCAGGATTTTCGAAGCCAAGGTACATATTCCTTCTATCTCATGTCATATTTCTTTCATGCCCGAAGATAAAGTCAAGTAGCAATGTAACCGGTGTACCACCACTAGGGATGTCAAAGTAGCCATAATCCGTGGGTCAGCGAATAGTCCGTCAATTTACGAGGGTTAGGGCTGAAAATTTCTAGCCTAATAAAATTACTGACCCAATTAGCCCGCACCGTTGCTTTGCAGCCGTTAGGGCCACACCCGAAAACCGATAAAATTTCCATCGTTCTACTTGTTTGTCTATAATTCGACACTTCATTGGTTATTTTATAATATAGATTACTAAAAAAATAACTTTCAATTTTATATATTAAATTTTTATTAACGTAATAATAGATATATAAATTAGAAACTTCAAATTCACTAAAAAATATATTTAAATTTTTAAAACATTTTCTTTAAAATTTCTTGATGTTTATATTATATTTTGCATAAATCTCAAATATTAGTATTTGATCATATTTATGTTTGAGTTTAAGCATGTATCTCAAATTTATCATAATTAAATATTTTACATTTTATAAATATAATTAATTTTCATCATTATTTATTGGATTGATCGCATGTTAATTTTATCGGTAGCAACCCGTTAGCCCTCACCCGATTGACCCGCAACCCGAATAGGGTTGGCGCTCCGATAGGCTGGCCCGATTGACATCCCTAACCACCACGTATAAAGAATTAAAAGTGACATACATACCCTGCAATGCATCTTAAAAATTGAGACATTTAAAGTAACCTTAACCCTTTACGGATTACAACAGCGACTATAGAATTCTCTTGGACGCCTTTTCTCCGAGTCGAACGGCGACAATCCGGTGGTGCACCATATAGAAAGGCGCGAATTGCTGCGGAAGGACGCCATCAACACGCAGGCGATCACTGGAAAGGAGCCGATATAATGGTGTTCAGCACCTATTATTGGTGGATGACGGGTCTCAAGATCAAGATACTGTACACCACTAAATTTTCGATAATATGAAAATTTAATTTCTTTAAATTTTCGCGCCCGCCTTTGACTATATGTCATAACCATTTTTTCCAACAGACAAGGAACCTTCTACGACCAAAAAATAGAGATAGAGGAGGTGGCGGTCGAGGAAGCTTATCGGATGTCGATGAAGAACTTGGTGTGGTGGATTAACGAAAACATGGATCCCAACAAGACGGGGTCTTCTTCACTACCTGGCCCGTGCACGAAAAGTTGAGTGATATGATCATACAACACCACCCCTTTTACATAGCGAGTAAATGTCAGTTTTGGTCCTAAACATATGTTTAGGACCACTCACCATGATTTTAGTTGTTATGGACCTGTTTTCAAAAAGTGAATGTTTTGGACCAAATTCGGTTTTTGGTTATATGTTTAGGACCAAATTGACATTTACTATTTGTTGTAACACTACCTAATGCAACAGTGCTACTCAATGGGGAGGTGATGCGAAGGGCAATTGCTACAACGAGACAGTGAGGATAGATGTGAGAAGGGTGAGTTACCGGGATTAGACAACGATAAGAGTGTGATGAAGGTGATAGGGGAAGAGTTCGCGAAGTTGAGAAATCCGATAACGTTTCTCAACATCACGCAGTTGTCGAGCTACAGGAAGGATGCGCATGTATCCATTTATAAGAGGAAATGGAGCCCTCTGACGCCCGAGGAGATCGCGGACCCTGCGACCTATGCCGATTGCAATCACTGGTGCTTGCCTGGGCTTCGGATACTTGGAATGAACTTCTTTTTGCTAAGCTTTTATATCCTTGATATATTTCTATTTTTGAGTATGTGAATAGATTTTAATGAGGGGACGGAGGGAGTAGGATTTTAATTTGTGGACATGTATTCTAAAATGATAATTGTGATATTATTTTGTGTGGATGGAGAGTATTGTACATTATTAATACTTTGGAGATTTAATTACTTTGATAGTATGATATTTTTCCATTGATAGAGGAAATAAGTATTAAATTTGGTTATAATTTTCAGTTTGGATAATTGGCTTTCTTGAAACTATAAAATTCACAAATCCCAATTTCATTTAGTGTTTTTTTTTTTAAATGGATTCGGATATTTTCATACTACCAAAATACTTTTCAAAGGTATCATACCTTATCAGTAAATCACGTTATACCAAAAATTCGTATTTTAGTATAATAAGTCCAATATTTTGATATTTTGATATTTTTCCACACCATCAACATACAATATATAATTAATCAAAAAAAATGAATTCATCGATCAAATGTAAATATAGGTTTTTTTCATTAAATCATGGAATTCCACTACTTTTGATAAATGTAAATATAGGTTGAGTTAGTTTCCATTCCACAATGATCGATACTAAAGTCAGAAATATCATTAAAACTTCCAAAACTCGATTTATTTTAAGTTTTAAATGAATTAATCTGAAATCTGAATTAGACTAGGTCGGCGAACAAATTTGCAGATTTTGGAAGTTTTTTATTGGATTACCGACAGCTAATATGATTTCGTTTTGCATAATGATTGGTATATATTAAAGTCGAAAATATATATTAAAATCTCAAGAATTCCTTTTCTTTTAAAAATCCACGTATGGTAGGTAGTTGATTGACCTTGGATAAAATAATCGACGCACAACGTTATAATCAAAATGAACCCTGCACGTCCTATCAAAGTGAATAATGCTATTGAGAAATAAAATAAATAAATATAACAATATGATCACAAATATACGTGGAGGAATGTGATTAAACGAAAACTTAAATATGTACAAACTCAAAACTATGATCTGGACCATTGAAAAATGTCAACAAATCATAAAAAGCATCAACAGGGAAAATGTCAACAAATTTCAACGGTAGTCAATGATTGATGTTGTGAGTTGATATTGTGTTGATATTGTGTTGACATTAAAATCTTGAAATTTTACAATCGTGTTGATATTGTATTGAAAGCTGTGTTGAAGCTTTTTGAGAGTTTTGAGTTTGTACAATATATAAGTTTGCATTTTATCATTATCTCATACATGGATATATAGAGATTATAACTGTAATGGAGGGGCGAGCTTGGCAACGGAGGGCAATCTTGTTGGAATGAGCTGAGTTCAATTCCACTATCGTCGTGTAGTTGCTTCCAACTATTAATGTATATGATGAACTATTACTCAATTAAAAATTGAAGACAACCAAAATCATTATTATAATTTTTTTAATGGGCTATACTCATGAACTTTTATCAATATATTTATCATAATTATATTGTATCTTGATGCAAAATTTAAACTAAACTAATTAGAACTTATTCATACGGAAAGTTCAATTTTTAAGCTCTTCTATTCATAATTCATTCTCCAAAATGAGTGGATGGTTCAACTTTCATGGATATGAGATCATTGTCATTTAAAACATAACTTTTCATTGGACTCTATTAGATAACATACATTATTATTTAAACTGGAATATAAATTTATAATTTTTCATAAAATTGTCTCGTGATGAGATAATCGTCCGTTAGGATAGATGGTTGACCATAAAATTATTGCAGTCCATGGACCTTAAAAGATTAGATATTCATTTGAAAATTAAATTAAACATACCACGTTCTATCTAAAATATTGCAACCATAATTGTGTATTGATTCAAAACTAAACTAGAAATTCCTCTCAACTATTGCATACTTGTATTTATTGACTCCTCATGCATAATTAATCAACACAAAATTATCACATAACCACAAAAAATGGATGTGCCGCTGTCGTCCTCCGCCGCCCTCCGCCGCAAGGGGTGCCCGCCGCTGTACTTCTTCATCCTAGTGGCCCCCATTCTGTTCATCACGGTCCTATACGGCGAGCACTTCCTCATCATCATCGGGGGGCAATCCGAGGTCCACCGCCCTCACCAGAGCTCGTCACCGGGGAAAAGTGAGTTGTCGTGTTTTGAGTAGAGTTGAGTTGAGTTGAGTTGAGTTGAAAGTAACATAATGATAGAAATCCATGTAGTTCGATCATAAAACCAATTGTTGGTAGAAGGAGATCACAGGGACAGGACTAGAAATTTATTTCGAGAGGGGCAAAAATATATATAGGCTAAATTAAAAAGGTTTAACAGGGGCAATTAGTGAAAAATTAAAACAAATAAATTTAATTTTATGATATATAAATTATACTCCCTCCGTCCCAGTCCAGTTAAGGTGACCCATTTCGTTTTCGCACGTGATTTGGAAAAATCATAGATAAATAGCTAAAGTGGAGGAACTTAAAGTAAGAAAGAGAATAATATGGAAGAATCCCATCTACATTATTATCTCTTTTACTTTACTTTTCCTCCATTTTAACTACTTATTTGTTATGATTTTTCCAAAACACGATTCTTCCATATTATTCTGTCTCTAATCCATTTTAAAAATTTTTTTACGATTTTTCCAAAACACATGCGAAAAATAAAAGTGGTCATCTTAAATGTGACATGTGGAGTATATATGTGAGGAAATTGGAGGTGGGGCATTTGCCCCTTCTAGCTATATGCTAGCTCGTCCTTGGAAGGAGAGACACATGATATTTATATTTTTACATCGATGTGGACAGTTATATTTTTATTTTAAGTTTCGATTGCCAACACATAAAAGCTAAGATGTGTGAATTTTTTTTGGTGTTAAGAGAAGGAAGGAGAAAAGTTGGCTTTCGCGGTTTTTTTTTTTCTTTTTTTTTTGTTATCGTTAGGTTCATTACAAATGCAGTGATATTATAATTTCAGAGTGTTTTCACATTCAAAAATAAAATTGTAACGTTTCATGTGAAATATAGCATCTTAATTATGGTTGAAACATGCCAGTTTCAACGCGTCGTTAATGCTAGAAACTCTTCGAGACAAGAGAATGATGTTCGTGGGCGACTCTCTAAGCTGGGGCCATTTCTATTCAATGGTTTGCCTTGTCCAGAAGATCATACCACCCTCGATGATGCTCGATCCATCACGGCTTGGAACGGTTCACTCACTATTTTCAAGGCCAAGGTATACGATTCAAACCACATGAATGTACATTCTTTATTTAGTGGAATGTAGGTTCTATTTTTATAATTAAGTTTAATTTATCATAACCTGTGACTGCAATAAGATAGTGGAATATCAGGTCCGTTTACCAAATATGGTAAAAACAAAGTGAGATCATTAATGGAGACATGACAAAAATAGGGAAAAAAAAATTCAGGACAATTAATGAGGACCGGGTAGTGTTTATTTTGGGACCTGTGTAGTACTCCTCCGTCCCACAGCAAGTGATCAACTTTCCATTTGAGTTCACAAGTGATCAATTTCCTTTTCTAGCTAAAAACAAAACTTCAACCATCTCTTACTTTACTCCCTCTCTCTTACTTTATTCTCTATATTTTACTTTATTATTTCTTTATATCTCTTACTTTTTCATCTCTTATACTTTACTCTCTATTGAAAAATGAGGTACTTCTCCTTACCCGATTAAGAGTCACACTTTTCCATTTCAGTCCGTGCCCAATTAAGAGTCACATTTTTCCATTTCGGTCCAGTGCCCAATTAAGAGTCACACTTTATTTTTACCATAAATAGTAAGTAGGTCCCACATTCCACTAACTCAATTCACTCACATTTTTTTATAAAACCAATATAAAAAATGAGTCTCACATTCCACTAATTATTTCAACCAACTTTTCTTTATATTTCTTAAAACTCGTGTCCGGTCAAAGTGTGATTCTTAATCGGGACGGAGGGAGTACTTAAAACAGCTTGATATATTTACAGGATTATAATGCGACAATAGAATTCTATTGGGCACCATTTCTCCTAGAGTCGAACTCGACAATCCGATCATACAAGAATAAAAGAAAACGACAGAGTGGTGAGGAAAGACTCCATCAACAAGCACGGCGATCACTGGAAAGGAGTCGACATAATGGTGTTCAACACCTATCTTTGGTGGATGCCAGGTCTCAAGTTTAAGATACAGTAAGCATACTGTAGACTTAAACTCCTATCAAGCTAAAATAAGATTTCATATACTCCCTCCGTATGCGAATAGGACTCGTTTTTCCATTTTAGTCCGATGCTGTGAATAAGAGTCTCGGTTCACTTTTACCATAAATGGTAATAGGGTCCCACCTTCACCTAACTCATTTAACTCACATTTCATTTAAAACTAATATATAAAGTGGGACCCATATTCACTAACCTTTTTATCACCCACTTTTCTTAACATTTCTTAAAACTCGTGCCGCAGGAATGGGACTCCTAATGGCGGACGGAGGGAGTAATTAACATCGTCGAATTTTTAATACTCCTCCGTCCCTTAAATTTTGCACCATTTGACCTAACACGAGTTTTAAGAAATACTCCCTCCGTCTCACTTTAAGAATCCCGGTTGAGTTCGTGCACGGTATTAAGAAATGTAAAGGAAAGTTGGTAAAAAAGATAGTAGAATGTGAGTGCTACTTTTTTATATTAGTTTTATAATAAAATGTAAGTGGAAAAAAGTTAGTGGGATGTGGGGCCTAATACCATTATGGAATATTACAACCGGGACTTCTAAAGTGGGTCATCCAAAAATGGTAACTGGACTCTAAAGTGAGACGAAGGGAGTATAATAGAAAGTGGGTTGAAAAAGTCGGTGACATGTGGGTCCTACTTTTATATATTAGTTTTAAAATAAAATGTAGTGAGAATGAGTTAGTGGAATGTGGAGTCTACCATAAAAATAGTAAAAGTGAAAGTTATGATTTTTAGGGAAAGGACGGAAAATGAAATAAGTGACAAATTTTCGGGACGGGTAAGTATTTTGTTATCGTCATAGTGGAAAATTCCAATATTTTTCCGAAATTTGACATATTTAGCACTTACAAAAATAAATTTCGCGTCCGACCCGGAGAGGGAGCCTTTGACGAAGACGACATAGACATAGCAGAAGTGCCGACGAGAGGCTTATCGGATGGCGATGAAGAGCATGCTGCGGTGGGTTAACGAAAACATGGATCCGAGCAAGACGAGTCTTCTTCACAACCATGTCGCCGGTTCACATCAAGTAAGTGACCATCACAACATGATCACACAGTTTAATTGCTCCTTTCCACTTATAAATATGTGATGCAAAAATATTGAATAATATCTCACAGTTCAATTGAATGGGGAGCTCACGAGTACGGCAACTGCTACAACCAGACAGATTTGATACATGATGCAAACTACTGGGGATCGGATTGTCGGAAGAGTGTGATGAAGGTGATAGCGAAGAGTTCAGAAAGTCGAGATATCCGATAACGTTGCTCAACATCACGCAGATGTCGAGCTACAGAAAGGACGGCACACTTCTATTTATAAGAAGCATTGGGACCCTTTGACGCCCGAGCAGCTAGCCGACCGGTGAGCTATGCGGATTGTGGTCATTGGTGTTTGCCTGGAGTTCAAGATACTTGGAATGAACTTCTTTTGCTAAGCTTTTTTATCCTTGATTGATTCTTCAAAATGAAATTGATGGTTTCATAGATTTTGCATAATTGTAAGGCAAAGGGAAAGTTGTATATTGATACGAATATACTTCATGTCCCATTAAAAATGAAACGTTTTGTTTTTGGATTGTTGATTCTATTAAAAATTAAACGTTTTCTAAAATGAAAAGAACAACTGCCTACTTTATTACTATACTTTATTGAGACAGAGGAGTATAATATTTGATCTCGGTTTAAAACAAGAAATCTACGATTTATTTTTAGATTTGATTATTAAGCAAATATACAAACAAATGTTCCACATCCACATTTCAGTTTAAGGATAAAACTAGAAACTCAATATAACTATTCTAGTTATCATAAATTAATTTTAAGATGAATTTATAGATTATTATACTTGGAGATGGGAAAGAAATTGTTGCTAAATGAATTAAAATAATTATTTTACATCACTATAATAAGAGATCTACTACTGTATAACTGTACTTATATAGACAATTCTACTTATCATTAGTTGATTGTAAATTGAAATGTCATTCACTTGTAACATGTTATAAGAACGGTTTGATATAATTGTATATCTAGACATAACCAAATATGACTCTGCCCAACATTATATCGGTTTCAATTTGGTCTAGTTCGACAAAGGGATGCTCATCATGCTCTAACCTGATTGGAAAAAAAGTCACCTTCAAAGTTCAACTGTTTTAGGAAGGATGTTAGCAAATGAAACAAAATTATTATCCACGTTAGTATAAAAAGATAACTAAAATCATTATATAAGTTTCGTATAGTATTGCTTCGTATATGGGGGATTATTAGGGGAACTGGGGCTCACCATTTCATATGGGCCAAGTGATTAGTCATTTAGGGGCGTTTAATTTGGAAGATTGTATCCCAAATTAAATATATGGGTGTTTGGTTCATGAGATTTAGTGATGGATATTTCGCCACTAATTAGCGATTTGTTCATCCCTTATAAGGGGTGGCCCAACCTGATTGGAAAAAAAAGTCACCCCCTTCAAAGTTCAACTTAAGTTTTAGAAGGATGTTAGCATATGAAACAAAAATGATTATCCACATTAGTATGAAAAGATAACGAAAATCACTATTAATAAATTACGAGCCTTTGACTTAAACCGATATCGGCCAATAATATTAGGGGGTTAGGGGCAATCACATTTCGTCCACCATTTCATCCGGACCACAAGTGATTACCTTTTTTTTTGGGGTGTTTGATTTGCGGGTGTATCCAATTAAATATATAGTGTGTTTGGTTCATGAGATTCAATCCCCTAATTCAATCCTAGATGGATACCATGAGATAATTAGTCATAGCTAACCTCCCATAGCTAAAATAATCTCATAACTCAATCCTAAATTGTATCTGGATATTTTATTTAGAAAAACCCAACACCACCTTAACATACTTCATCCATCTAATTCAAGATTCTCATTTTTTTCCGATTTGTTTTAACCAAGATGAACAATTTCTGTTTTCAGAATAGACTTTCTCTATTGCCTCTCCACATTAAAAAAATAAGCCCATATAACTAATTATTTGAAAATTAAAACAACTATAGTAGGCCCATTTGTGAAATTATAAACCCAATATCTAAATAACCAAACCAATTATTGGCTCCATTATTTAATTAAATCTTCTGTTCTTCAGCCACAGGCCTTCGCCATCGTGGCCATTCCACCACCACGACCGCGCTCCCTTTACATGGGCCCATTAAGATATGGGCCTGAAAATATAATTGGTCCATTTAATTATAAATTATTTTTCATACATCTTTACACATATATCCAAAATCAGGTCTAGTTCTACAACTTAATATCTCTCTATTTTAGAACTACAAAAAGAATAAATAAATTAAATGATTTTATTAATTATGAAAAAGAAAATACCTATTTTGTGTAGTAAATCTCAATAGGACTCGACACTTCTACAGCAAGGAGAAGTGCGCTCAATAATAAGTTAAAATTAATTTTATGGGGCGTTGCCCCGAGATAAAATCCCGAACCATATATATCCGATCAAACTGCACTCGTAACATTCAATCTTGTTTCATCCACCAAACCTAATACGACCATGATTAGAATATTTTAATACTCTCTCCGTACAAGAATATTCACTCTTTTCTTTTTTATCGTCCCATAAAAATAGACTTTCTAATTTTAAAACTTTTCTTAATCTTTAATGAGGTGAGACTCATTCGCACTAACTATACTTTAAGATTTTTTTCTTCTCCTCTCACTTATTTTACTAATTTCGCTTTAAAACCCGTCTGAACTTAAAGTATATACTCTACTTCCGTCCCCTTTGGGAGTGTAAGTCCCCTTTTCCCAATATTATTTTCTCTCTTCATCATTTCTCCACTTTTTTCAACATTATTCTCTCTTACTTTTTTATTTTCCACGTAATTATTTATTAAAAGATCATTTTTATAAAACAAATGCGAAAAAATGACTGAAATTTTTAAAATGGGACATGAGATTTTTTTTTTGAAACGGAGGGGTAAAAAGATATACAATAAATTTATTTATAGTGTTACGGATGAACCGACACGAGGCCGTCCAAGATTTTCAGATAGAAAAATCTTTCAACTGCGCCACTAAAATAATTTGACAAGCCCGAAGAATTGACTGCATTATATTTACAAATTATACTACTACAACTTAATTCATTTACATAAAATTAAATAAAATTGGAAACACTTGGATTACGTTTGGAAAATCAAGAATCACTTAATTAATATCGTGTTACTATTACTCATGTAGTAACTTACATGCAAGGGCACAAGGCATATATTGCTTACATTAATAATTAATATAAAACATTTACAATAAACATAGTGATGTAAAAGTTTTATTAGTACAATAAATTAATAATTGCATATACAGAGAGGACAATCATGAATTGAATGGCCTGCTTGGCCACTTGCACATCCTTTCATCTGAGAAAATTAAAATATTAAAAGAAAATTCATGGAAAAGAGGAAGAAAACCCCAAAAGAAATTAATAGTACAACAAGTTGGGATTTATTTGTACAACAAGTTGGCTTCGATTTCAAATTAGGCGGATTAAAGCTGTTTGATTGATTCCTCATTTCAACCAACAAAGTTGGCTACTTGAGATATATTTATATATATTTCTCTCTCTTCATTTCAATGTAGAAATTTCCATGCATGACAAAGTTAAATGTTTTTTTCACTTTATCCACCTACATGATTTATAACACCTTAGTCACGCATAATTTATATAGGATAAAGTGTGTGTTTTCTAGAAGTTTTACATTGGAATTTCGAGCATAGTACGTACAACCTCTCATTGCATAAATAGTTAGAAGTCATACTCTGTATATATAGTTAATAATAATGGTAATTATTATAATAATTATTATTATTACTATTGTTATTATTATTATTTTTATTATTATTTTTAAATGGTTCCGACCTACTAGGAGTAGTATTTTTGGGAGGATGCGAAAAATAAAAATTGTTTTATCGATTTTAGTCCTTAATCTTCTAATAATTTGGTCACGGTAACATCGACTTAGTAAGGCCGAAGATAATTTTCAATAATTTCTACCAATTTGAAAATTTAAAGAAACAAAAAATGAAAAAAGAGGTTGGCTTCAACCCCCCCACTCTTAAGTGAAACGTTAATGAATCTCTCACGTAGAGATTCATAACGTTCAAAGATATTGTATCATGTAAATAGATCTGAATTTTTTCCTATACATAAATATTATACATTCGATTAATTAGGTGTTTCATTTCAAATATGTTCCAAGTTTTAATACTAAACTTTATTTTTTATAAGGGTCTATCACCGTTGATTAAATTTTAAATTTTAAACAGTGTACTTAAATTTAATTCATTGTTTCTCATGTAAACAAAATTATAGTCTCGTTGTAATAAATAAAATATATGGTCTCATTACTCGAAATACTAGGACAATTTTTAGGATGGATTTTTTTATATAGTGATAAAATTTGTAGTACTATATTGCAGCAAACATGATATATTTATAAAAAAAAAGTGTTCACAAAAATAAACAATCACTACTAGTTTGATTACTCGTTTCATAAACAAATTTTGTACCGTATTTTACTTTCATTGTTTAATTATTTTTCTAATAATTCAGCTTGCACTGACTGGACGTACATATCATGCATACACACATTTTCTCTAAATCATATCCCAATCAATATACAGATTTGATAACCAATCCTAATTCACATAATTTATTTAAACGCATTAAAATCCATAAGAAATTAGAAAAGAAACAAAATACCTAAAAAGATCTTGATTAATTCAAGCATAAAAATATGTACAATAATTTGCCAAAACACATCAAATAATGATCTCCAAGAACTAATTCAACATGATGTAAAACACCAACTATCATAACTAATCAGCCCATTTAATTTAGTTTTAAAAGAAAAAAATAAATTAGAAAACCGATCTACAAAGAAAAAGTATCCGATCCTCACCAAATCCGATCAGACTATTTTTCATGGACAGATGAAGTATTATTATTTTTCCGCGAAATCTCCGCGAGAGACTGCAGATTGCACTTGACAATGGTGTCAACGAACGCCCGCGTCTCCTCCTCCGTATTCCCCGGCGGCACGTCCACCACGTACGACTCCACCACCACCGTGCCGGCGCCGCCGCCGCCGGCGGCGACGGTGGTGACGGACCGGTAGTTCGGAGGCGGTGGTCGCCCCGACGACGCTGAACCCGATGACGTGGCGCTCGTCGTCGAGGATCTCGAGCCGCTCGGTGCTGGTCCCGGCCGGGAGGCCGGACACCACGGCCACCTCGCGGAGGGCGCCCACCGAGCGGCCGTCCCCGAGGATGACGTGGCAGCCCTTGAGGAACTTCTTGTACTCGTGGGGTCGGTCGAAGCGGCGCACCACGGACCAGACGGCCTCGAGGGGCGCGTCGATGGTCGCACCGCCGCGGAGCAGACCTGCTCGGGGCCACCGCGTGCGTGTGGTGGCGGAGCAGGTCCGCGGGGAGGGCGAGCGCCGCGGCCGGCGGGGCAGACTGGGGCGGCGAGGCGCTCGGCGCCTCGCCGGCCTCTGGGAGGAAGCTCATGGGCTTGATTATTTGGAGAGAAGAGGGCATTTCCCTTTCTTTTTTTTCTTTTTTTGATTTTGGATTTGTGGAATTGTGAGATTGAAGTGATGGAGATAAGGAGTGATTTGAGGTGGTATATAAAATGGTGGATGGATGTGTGAAGAGAAGAGAGAGGGAGACAAGTTGTAGTAATAAAATTGGGGGTTTTATTCATGGGAGGTTTGTATGTATGATGGGAGCAAGTGGGAAGGGCAAGTTGGTGCTTTTGTTTTGGAAAGTGGCCATAGGATTAGGCTGTAATTACTCAATTTGAGGGTGTGGAATGACGAGAATGCCCCTGGGGGTGTAACTGCCGACGGCCGTACGGGGGGCCGGATTGGGGTGGTGGAGGGATGGGATGGGAGGGAGCTCCACTGTAGTTCAGATGTTCTGACAGCCTAAGGTAGCAAGTAGTAGTAATGTAATCTCTGCACTTTTTTCTTTTTTATTTTTTGTAATCAATTTTTAATTTGAAATATATTCTTTCATCTCATGATATGGGGATTGGATATGACTGAAATATCCTTTAACTTCGTAATCCCTCCGTCCCAAGAGATGTCGCGCTTGTGGGATGGTACTGAGATTTTAGGAGGTTTTGTTTTGTGTTAAATGGAAAGAGAAAATATGATTTTTATATTTACGTGAGAGAGAATTTTTTCAAATATGGAAATGTGACATCTTTTGTGGGAAAGCTAAAAAGGAAAGTGTGACGTCTTTTGTGCGACGGAGGGAGTAGTATTTTATATTTTTTATGTATGATGATTTACATATGAATCTTAGCAAGTCTAAATAGGATCACTTGTTCCATCAGCTATTCAGATGCCATGTTAGATGAATTATATAAGGTCTCATGCATTGATCTATACTTCCACCATCCTATAAATTTTGTCAGACTTTGATCAAGTGAAAATTTTACGAAATGTAATGGTTAGTGTGTTAAAAAATTAGTGGAATGTAAATCCTTTTTATATATTAGTTTTATAAAAAAATGTGAATGAGTGGGTCGATGGAATATGATCATTCTTAAAAATAGTAAAAAGTGACATGTGACAAATTTTATGGGAAGGATGAAAATGGAAAAATTGATAAACTTTCTTGGACGGGAGGAGTATCTGATATGTGAAGATGAGACTGCTCTCAAAGTGTAATGAGATTTTATCTCAAAACCAATGAATGGTAGGAAGAATGAATTACTAGATATTTAAATTAATCTCAATCTAAGCTTAGCAGCATACACTCCTTTGTCTTTTGGTTCATGATCGATTTTTGTTCAAATATATATTCTTTTTAGTTTTAATTTAATGTATTTCAGATAAAGCATTTGTAAAATGAAATGAGTACCCAACTTGGTTAATACATTCGATGAATTTCGATTCGAGAATGGGTCTACTGGGATACCATGTTAGTTTTCATTCGAGCTATTTACGATATCATTCATTGAAACATATATATCAAAATACATGAATGTCATAAATTCATACTGTGAGTATCTCAACATATGACCATTTTTCACAATCCTACTATATTAGCACTTCATAAAAATATAGTATTCTCTTATTTTTACATACCACCTCGAATAAGTCACTTATAACGAGACGAATAGAGAATTAATATACACTTTTCCTGTTGACTTCGATAGGGAATTTTGAGTAGCACTAGCGATCATTCTAAATCGTCCAATACTAACCCCAAAATGCTTAACTTTGTCCCATCGAGAAAGAATTGCGCATAAAGCAAGAAATTCAAGAATTAAAGTAAAAGTCTTTGTTTTTGTTGAAATTAAAAGAAGGAGAATGGAAAAAGGTAGTGGTTTGAAATGAGATGACGATCGATGTGTTATTTTTATAATGGACTATGTTTTTTAGTTTGTTAATCGTTTTTTCCACGTTGGCATTTCAATTTTACAAATAGCTTCCGATTTAACTTATTTAAACAAGAATATGTGGAAATTAAGAAGAATTAAAATTTAATACTATTGTCATTCGAATTTTGTGATTAATGTACAATTATGTCAGAGTTAAAGCCCCCTAAAATCATTAATATAACCAATTCACCTACTTCTAATTAACTAGATTTAATTTTGTAAATTTATTTTGGAACACACAAACAACTTATATTGCTACACATTTGATGCATGTGAGATTTTTTATCCAAATTTTCAAGTCGAGTAAAATATATACACAAAAATCATATACAAAAAACATCAAACTTATAATGACATTGGATAATTTTTTAATAAAAAACTATATATACAATTTAAAAGGCATTTAATTGGTCATTTTCTTTATTCTTATACATGGATATGTATTTTTTTCTCTTCACAGAAACAATCGACGTCGGCGATGGTGTCTTTTGTCTTCCTTTTTTTCTTCAAAATTAAATGTTACTTTGATAAGAAAAAGTAGTTGTTGCTTTAATTTATTTCCTCTCAACGATGATATTAAGAAGTTAATCATTATTTAACCAAGTGGTATATATATACTCAAATTATAACATCAACTATGTCAATTTTTTAGACCTCACCATTGGTACTATCTGTGGTCGCTATAGTTGTTTTGGAATAAACCAATTCAAATATATTTCGTAGATTTTTTCTTTTCTTCTTACATATTTAACATAAGTTTAAATAACCCAAATTGGCAATTACTATGAGCCCTTTCTATGTTGTCTATTCCCACCAACTTTGATCAACTTGTAATCTTTAATAAATTCATAGTCACGCTTTACAAGCTGTTTGCGTTTTGTCTAAAGATCTTTCTTCAACTTGATAGTCTTCTTATATTCAAACCCTACGGTTTGTTTGGTGGTAAAACTACCTTTGGTCTATAAAAAAATTTAGGCACATTTCCAAATAATTAAGAAGATATTCATAATGATAAGAATATAATTCTATTATCTTATGAATTGTATTGAATTTTCCTGCATGGTGTCGTCATGATTATATTATCCTTTTTGTTTATAATTGGGTTTAACGATGGAATAATATAATACCATACTAACATTATTTTTTTTAATGTATACTTGTAATCGATAATTGATTATATATAGATAAACACAGTATTAATATATACATTATATAAGTGGTTAAATATTGATTCAAATGGCTTCAACTATGTGTATAAAACTGAGGCGGCATCTCTCTTCTTTAATTAGATAAGTATTTTTTTGAAAATCAAACAAAAAAGGTTATTAGAGAATAACAATAAACCCTAATTAGCTAATTTAATTTTAAATTTTTAGGTAAATATCGATCATTGTCCCAACGTTGGCCACGACAATAGATCAACATAAGTAAAATTGTGGATATTACGATTCTTAATGCTTAATTGGTAAAGTATGAAATGAAAAAACTAGGTCAAATATGAGAGAGAGAAGTAGCGAGAAAGTTTCTACAAAAATGAAATAAGACTAATTTTGGTGAACGTACCTAAGTGTAAAGAGAGACTACTATTGTGAATGAAGAGTACTTGATCCATATTAGACTAATATTGTATTTAACCCATTGATCACTACAAAAAATGCGCTATTTACCAACGGAATTACCGACGTATACGATTCCCTTGGTGATTACCGACGGAATACCTAGGGAATCAGCCGTCGGTAATTTTCTCCCCTTTTTTTAATAGCATTTTTATTTTACACGGAATACATACAACAATGTAGTATTGTTTTTCTTTATTTTTTAATGTAAAGCAATTACCGACCGAATTAATCTGTCGGTAATCTTAAGAATTAATATAAATATTCCAATATACACAATAAGATAATTAAATCATCTTAAGATTTAAATTAAATAATCCAAAACACAATCGTTTGCTGAAGTCATTCATTCTTCTGCGTCGCCGAGCTTAGGGTTCATTTGAGCGCTCTCTTTTACTTCACATTTACACATAGGTATTACTCTTCATTCTTCTCCTTTTACATGTTATGTTATAATAAGGGTTTTTTCTACTTAATATTATCAATATATTTAGGGAGTTTTTGTAATGTGTCAGCAGAATTAATTGTGAGTGGATATGTATGGCATCACTGGTCTTCTAATTGTGAGGTGATATGTAATGTGTTAGTAGAAAATTTGCTCTATTAGAAATTTGCTTTACAGATCTGTTTTGAGGGAACTCTTGTCTCTTTTGAGGGAACTCGAGTTTGTTTAGATACCATTGCTGCTAGGATCAGGTGCTTCCTCTGCCTTCATTTGTTTAGACTTATATGATTCATATCTCCATTTGCTTATTTTATATCACATGTTTAATTGTTGCATATTTTGGATTATGGAGGTTGGGCACTACTAATAGTTGATACAAAACACATACGAATGATATGACATGAAGAGCATAAATATTATAAAATAATTAAAGTGAAGTAGACTTACTTTTGGAGAGAGAGTTTTGAGAGCAGAGTCATGTTGTGGACGTGCCTGCAGTCGATCTTCGTAGCATTTTTGCACCATTTTGTGGAGTGCAGAAACCTTATTGTAGAATGTTTCAACTTTGAAATTTCTGTATAAGCTTGCTAATTGAAGCATATTATCATGAAAGTTTTTGTTGAAACCTACTTTGTAAGTGGATAGAAGCATGTAAAGATTAGAAAATCAATGGGAAAAAAACCACATTGAAAATATACTATTTTAAAAACCAACAGTTTTATTCTAATGCCTTTCACGGGGTTTTTTCATTTTCCTTTTTTTTTGGAAAAAGGGGGGGCAAGTACAAAAATTTTATTAAATACTTTGCATGAACGGTTTGATTTATTTAAATTTTTTTTGCAAAACAATTTTATCTTTTTATGATATTAAGTGCTCTTAAACCCTTTTTCAATATAGTTTATTTTGTCATACTTTTTGAATGTTGATTTTTTTTCCCTCTTGTTGATTCAGGGAATGTTAATGCTTTGGTCTCACGTTTTCTCACATTTCAAAAATTTCTCTTTCTGGTGATGAGGATTCTAAAAGGTTTTCCGCTTGTGAAAAAGCATAAAAAAGGGCATGTGCATTGATTACATCTTTATTTCATGGGATTAAAACAATCCGGGTTTAACCAAAAAAGCCACTGAAATTAAGGGAAATTTTTATTTTTGACAAATTTCAAGTAAGTATTATTTTTGTTACATAAAAAACTATTTTGATTTGCACTAACCAAAGGGGTCAAGGAGCTTTATTATGAAGAATTGTGAGAAAAGTATTTTATTTTTGTCTAAATTTTTTCGGCCCCCAATGGAAGAATGATGTGGGAAAGTTGGGGAAAAATTTAAAATGGTAGAAGATACCCCGGATTATATTATAAGGAAGGATGGTACAATAAAGGTCAACCTGGGCCCAATTTATATACCCTTGAGAGGGGCAAGTTGATACCCCGGGAAAGTTTTAATTTTGCTCGAAAAAAAATTAATGATTGGAAAGGGGAACGCCCCCAAAGGGGAATGGCCCTGGTCCCGGGCATAGGACAATTTAGGGGGGTTAACGAAAAATAAGAAATCTCTCAAATGGTTTTGTCTTTTTATACGCTACATATATTTATATTTTAACTTACATTTTATTTTAATAAATTTGAGAGAGAGGTGTATCGGGAAAGGGTGTTTGGGGAGGGGGATTAAATCCTCCCCCTTAACTTGATGTCTCAACAATCCAATTTCTCACAACTCGTTGATGATGATGGTTCATAGACTTAATACATATTTAATATAAACTCCCTATTTTGTGTTCTTTTTTATCCGTACTTTGGTGATGTTTAACTAATATACCTTTTATCTATCGTATCTTCATTATTTTGGCTATTATTATTTGGTTTGTTGCTATTATTGGATTATTTTGGCTATCATAGGTGATTTGACTGTATAAAAGAAAATAGGGGTCTCACTGTAAATTATAAATTAATTTGTAAAAAATACATATTAATTACCGACGGAATTGGTTTGATTACCGACAGAAATAGTGTGACCAAGTTACCGACGGAAATAGTGTGACCAAGTTACCGACGGAAATAGTGGGAACTCATAATCGACATTTACCGACGGATTTTGCAATTAATTTACCAACGGTAGGAATCGGTCGGGGAATCCGACGGAAAATATTACCGACGGATGTGATCGGTCGGTAAATATTACCGACGTGAAGTATACGCACGGAATATTTTCGTCGGTATTACCGTCGGTAAGCATATTACCGACGGAATATAGAGAATTACCGACGGAATTTTCCGTCGGTAAATCGCGCATTTTTTGTAGTGGATGGAATTCTAAAGTTGTCCTTCTACGTATAAAATAACATTTTCAAAATGAGTTCACGTCATTTTAAGGATAGTTTGAAATCTAACAAAAAAGTAAGTGATTTAAAATTATTCACCCAATCATCTTCCCAAATTCAATCCAATAAACCCAAAAACATACGACAAAAAACAGCAATTGGATTATGCAAACTATATTAAGCAATGGTCTAGAGAGAGATTAGCTTTATGCTAACACATGCATGATCAGCTTGAGAAATTAATTAGTAGTGTACCAAATTGGGCAAGTTGTGTGATAATATCTCTACCAATCTGGACTTATTCAAGCTTGATACATACAATACTACCATTTAATGACAAAATCTCACTAATTTTTAAAAATTTGGATTACAATCTTGAAGTCCATACATATAATTTAATCAAGCCCATGTATATATATTAATTATTAATTTGGTAAACCCATGTACCGTACATTGTATGTAGCAAAGGATGCATTTCCCTTTATGCATATAAAATACATAGCAATAATAGATGATATAAAATATTTTTATAATATAGAGCGTATGTACCAACTAGTTTATCATCTTGCTAGAAAGATTGACTCATAAAGAGGCAACATGTAGTTAAAATTTGAGAAAATCAATGGATCTAGTTGCTTTATTGGTGATGGACATCATGTTCTTTATCAAGTTGCACCTTGTTATTAATTTCAACTCCATTTGATAAGAGTTTGAGATACGTTTCAAATTGTTAGGCATTAAAATGTCAAATACATGATGCACAACCATCCGTGGTCAAGTTGGGGCACTAAGGGTTGAAGAAGGGAAATCACTTATTCTTGAGACTAGAGTTTCTTAAGAGGAAAGAGTCGGGTAAAATGAATTGTGTGTAGGTCGGTATATCAATACTGATTCGATCTGAGCTCTCTAATTATACCTGGATGTACATGTGGCAAATTTGGATCTTTTTTTGCAACTATCCTACGTCGAGAATATCTTATCACCTACGTGTATTATATTGTTGACGTCCGCGTATTAATTTTCAATTGTCATACTATATACAATTTCACAAAAAGAAATCGATGTGGAACAATTGCGAATAAATCCAATCCCCTTGGTTTTCCAACGAATTTTTTAAGTTGTGGGACAAATCTAAATTTGACCAAATTTCATGATTTTTCTAACAATTTGCCTAATATAGATTAATGTGTAGTTTATTTTGATGTATTGACCAATTCTAAATTTATTTGATCAATTAATAACTCAAACCCTGAATTATTTTGTTTTATGATCTATAGCACAACACAAGATAAACCCTATCTTATTTGTTTAGTATTATTTGTATAAAATTTTAAATCGTTACAATATTTCATATCAAGAAGTCCATTCTTAAGAGATTTATCTAAGACTGATAAAAGGGAACGTAGCTATTCAAACATTATATAATAATAACTTATTAGTAGTATTCATCTCGAATTCAGCTGCAAAAAAGAGGATCATTTTACAAAGGAGAAAGTCATCCACTAGCTTATTCCTATTCCTTAATCCCTTATGTATGCAATGACGTTTGCTTTGCTAAAAATGAAGAGTTAAAAATGTGAAAAAAATATTTTATCATTCTTTTCATAGAATAAGTTGTGGGATAATTTTGTACTTTCACTTGGATTTCTAGAAATATTGTACGGATTTAGATTCATATTTGCAACTCATTTGATCCTCCGTTAAATATCTTAGTATTTTACAATTTCAAAATGTTAAATATTAATTGTTTTATTTATTTTATTTTTACTATATTTGGGTGTTGCATTTGATTATAGTAAAATCATAATATTCACAGTAAAATTAATTGCATTAAAAAAATGGATATTTCACAACTCATGGGATCTAAGTTCATGTGTTGAATTTAATCGAAAAATTAAAAATATATGTTTATTCATTTTCAATATATTGAACAGTTCTTACTATATAAGCACAGTGACACAGTGAATTAATTTGAATTATAATGACGAAGATTTTTGGATTGTTCTAGACTTATTTGATAGTGAACCTTAACTTAATTTATAAAAACGTGCCCAGAACATTTTCAGTCTTACTTGCCAAGTCTTTTTCACAAATTAAAAAAATATAAATAAATAGTGGAAAAAACAAATTAAAATATCTATCCAAGAATGGTAATCTAGAATTTGTCAAGATGGTTATGAATTACTAACAAATAGTGGAAGATGGAAAATTTAAATTTTCACTCTCGATTTATACTAAGCACTCATTAAATCATTCAACTAAAAATTAGCTCAAATTATTTCTGTCGACAATCATCACTCACCAAAACAACTTAAGCCATACATATATGAGGGTGAATTGACAATATCTAATTACTATGTATGGAGGAGATTTATTTTATCATTTGTGGAAAATTCAATAAATAAAGGAAATATCACATCAGTCTGGCAAATCAGCCTGACTAGGGGAAAAATAAATTAAAATACCTGAATAGAATTATTATGCTATAATTTTAATTAAAGCTTGATTGCGTCCATTTTAATACAACTTCAAATAAATAAATAAAATAATAAAATGGACTCAATCGAGCTTTAATTAAAATTAGAGCATAATATTTCTATTAAGTATTTTAATATTACATAAAATTAATAATGTCAATAGCATAATGTAAAATTAAACAAAATATATAAAATAAAATGAATAACGATAGATATCTAGCATAACATTTTTCCTAATTTAGTACTCCCTCCATCCGCCATTAGGAGTCTCATTTATGGGCGGCACGGATTTTAAAAAATGTTAAGAAAAGTGGGTGGAAAAAAGTTAGTGGAATAGGGGTCCCACTTGTATATATTAGTTTTAAATGAAATGTGAGTGGAATGAGTTATTGGAAGGTGAGACCCTATTACCATTTATAGTAAAAGTGAACCGGGACTCTTATTCGCGGACGGACTAAAATGGAAAAACAGGACTCTTATTCATGGACGGAGGGAGTAAGTAGTAAAGTATAACACTAGAACAGAACACAAATTTAACTAAAGTGCATAAAGAAAGAAAACTTGAAAGATCAAAGTTTACTACAGAATGATAATGTCCTCAATCAATTATTCATTCATCCTGTCTTCAATCACATAATTTCATAGTTTCTTAATGTATTATTATTATTCATCTCTTTGTCCAGAAAATGGACAAACACATGAACTACTTCATGAAAACAGGATAAAATTAAGGACCATAATGTACATTAGTCATTGTCTAAACATGATAATATAGCATTCATCACATTTTCTTGAGCATACCTTTCCCTCTGATGACATTGGAGGCTTTCTCGTTCTTCATGATCCGGTGGAACAGCGTCGCTCGGTCCTCTTCCACGATCTCCCGGAGCAGCTCGTCCTCGATCTTCGGCGCCTGCCAGTGAGACGGGTCCTCGACGTGTTCGTCGCTGAAAATCATATCCGAAACCCACTCCTTCCAAGTAGTCCTGCTGTGCTTCTCCTCCTCCAGTGTACCGCTGGCCAGCAGCTGATACACGTAGACGACTTTGTTCTGGCCGGGCCGGAATGCTCGGGCGATCGCCTGCTTGCTCTTGGAGGGATTCCACTCGGAGTCGAGCAAGATGACGCGCGAGGCAGCGGTCAAGCTGATGCCTTCAGCACAAGCTGTGATGGAGGCCAGCATGACTTTCGATGGGCCCCCTGGCTCCTCGAACTTGTCCATGACTCGCCCTCTCTCGAAGAGCTCGATGTCTCCTTGGAGCACAAGGACTTCTCGCCCTTTGCGCCAGCCGTAGAACCTCTCGAATATCTGCAGGAAAAGATTGATCGGGGCGATGTTGTGGCAGAATATCAGCAGCTTCTCCTTCCTGAGCAGGCATCTTGGCACGAGGTTCATAACAAATCTAACTTTGGAACCCGACCTCATGTCGAACTTGAACTTCTCGAGATCCTCGAGCTCCTCCTGGCTGAAGTACTGGCCAGAGCACGCTGTCGTCCGGATCAACCAGGGATGGATAGCACCGAGGGTGATCAGTAGCTCGAGCTCGAGAGGGAATCCCTTGTACACCGGCCTCTGGTTCTGAAGTTTCAACAGAACCTCTTGTTGAAGGGTCGTCGACTTCATCATCAACGTGTAGCATTGCAGGCCGGGGAGCTCATCCGAGCTGCCTCCCTCATACACATCTATGAACTTAGTAGTCAGTTTCCTCAAAGTCTTCAGCGCTTGCTCCCTTTCTCCGTCTTTATTAGAGTCTATTTTCTTCGAGATTTTATCAATGAGAAGCTTCCGTCCCCTATTTTCCAGCGAAAACTGAGTTAGTCTCTCTTTATTTCTCTTTTCATACTTGGGATCCAGCTCCTTCAGCACCTCATTCACGAAGCTCGGCCTTGCTAAGAGAAGCGTGTTGAAATATTCACCAAAATTGTTCTGAAATAATGTCCCCGAGAGCAGAACCCTAAGTCTTGTATTAACCTTCATCAGAGCCTTTCTGAGCCTCGACTTCGTGCTCCTCGGGTTGTGCCCTTCATCGAGGATCATGATTCCAGGGCACTGCTTGAGTAGTTGAGCCATGTATTTCCTGTGTGCGTAGGGTGAATCTTCCCGAGTCAGAGTGAGGAACGAGGTGTACCCCATGAGCAGGATGCTGGGATGTGAAAGCCACTGCTGCATCTTCTCAAGGCAGTCAAGAACGTGCATGACGTCTTGGTTGCGGGGAAGGCCCGGTGCGAGCTTCATTCTCTGCTTCAAGACCTCGCCTTTATATGTTTGACCACCATGGATTTGGTATACAGGAATCGGCACCTTCCACTTGATTATCTCTTTGTACCACGTGTACAACGTCGTTTTTGGAGCTAGGACTAATGGCCTCGACCCGGGAAACAGCTTCAGGTAACTCACAAGAAACGCGATGATGAGCAAAGTCTTCCCTGCACCAGGAGTGTGAGAGATGACACAGCCACCTCGTCTGTTCTTTTTCTTCTCCATTCGCGTGGGGATCAATGATCCAGCAATGTTCCGCCAAAGAAATTCGAAAGCCCTCGTTTGGTGGCTCCGTAGCTTATCTTTGAGTTCTGGGATCAGCGCCCACACGTTGTTTTCCCCGTCTCCTATTGTAGGCGCAGTCGAGGGAGCAGGAATGCAGAGCTGCTCGAGATCTTTATTTTCGCTTTTTTTGTATTCTGCATCCACGTCATCTCCAGTTCTTGGCTCCTTCATTGGAGTGCAGTGTGCTGTTGGAGTCTGTAGAACAAAAAAAGAAATAGAGGATAAATATTCACTAACTAGTCTTAAAGATTGAAATACCAAATCAAAAATAAACTCACAAATGGTGGCAAAATATCCTTTATTTCGGTCTCCACGGATCCACACAAATGGCAAACCATTCCAACTTCCTCATCGAGTCGATAATCATGTGCACACTTATTATTCGCTCCGATCCAGCTCGAGTTTTGCATTTCATCAGAGGGTTTGACATGAGACTCCTGTGGAATGTTCCAAATAGACAAAGTCAATAATAAAATCATTTTGTAACTCAACCATATTAAGCATGAAAAATTCAACATTCATGAAGATTCAAAAGTTGTACCTCATTGTTATCAAGAAGGTACCATGATGCCAAAGCAACTTCCATTTCATTCCACAACATATCGATCTCCGATATTCCTTCCTCATTGTTCACTCCTTCATCATTGTTCCCAGAAGGTTTCTCGTCCGGTTCCTTCTCATTCGAGGATATCTTCGACTGGTGCTCTTTCCACTGCTCAACCACCGGCGGCTGCACCGGCTCATTTTTTAGAGTGGCATCAATATTGTTCATACATCTTCTGATCAATTCTCGGCATAGTTGTGCCGTTACAGATCCCTTCCTGAAACTCCTCACGTCGTAGATGCTCTCTCGAACATAAAAGCAGTCCCTCTTCAAACTATTCGTATGGCTGCTCACTCTTTGGTATTTTCGACGAGTGGCTTTTAAACCCTTCCTTCCTCCACTCTCAACATCCATGAAGTCCAATGTTTTCCTTTTTTGTGTGGACTGAAATCCATTCATATAGAAATATTTTGAAACCATTTCTCCGATATCTTTCTGATTCTCCTCAGGGGCCTTGAAATTCATGAAATTTTTATCGAGGCCGTTGTCTGCAGAACCGTCTGTAGGAACGATAGAACGATCTTCTAATCGAGCTGCTTTGAGAGCAGCTAATGCCCGTTCAAACTTAGACATGCCCGATTTCTTACTACTCTTACGTTTAGGCGCGTCTGAATCCACATCATTTCCAGCGCCATCTTTGGACTTTCTTTTACTAGAGCTACTGCCTTTTTCACCTGAACGGTGTTGCTGAAATTCGTTGTCATCCTGAACTGAGAGAGCCCTCCGATACTCATCATACTCTTCTTCCTCTTCCTCTGATGAGCTCTCATCATACTCCTTCATATACGTCTTGCTCTCACCTAAACGAGTCACCTCAACCTCGTAATCTGGAAGGTTATCGCAGCCCAAGTAACGATCTGGCTGTGCATTTCGACGTTTTGATCTCCGCAGTTCAGTGGGATCGTACGGACACAAGATCCCGAGCTCACGTCCTTCGGAACCTTCCTCCTTGGTGGTTGGATCAACTTGCATAACCAAAGGGGTCAAAACTTCATTTTCAACCTTGAAACTCAAACAATATGAGTGATTCGGAGAATCCGTTTGACCTCTGTCGGGATTGTACTCTGTAACCTCGTAGACAATATGATTATTAATCGATCTCACATCAAAAGCCGTTTGCTTCAGAATAGATGCAACAATGAGCCATGAGAGATCGGTGCAGAACATCCCACTAAACAGCTTGGACTTTTGAACTGAAAAACAGTTCTCAGAGGATCCCCAACGGTAGTAATTGCCTTCTAATGGCTTCAGTTCGAGCTTTTGAAGTAGAGAAATCTGGTCGATCTTCAGCATGGTTGTTGCTTTACAAAGCTTTTTGTTCAACAGATAAAGATCGGGGCCTTGGTCGAGGTAGAAACTGATATTGAACTCACAATTACATGACGCGCCATCATGTTTTCTCTCGATGGATCTTATCTTCGCATCAACCCAGACCTAAACCACAACAACACCGGTTGATATAATCAAGCAAAGACAAATACGGGTCTAGCATGTTGTGTGGAAAAGTATAGCTAAACATGACGGGACACTTCAAATTATGCAAAATGTGAAGAGAAATGTGACACTAGAGGCAAACTTCAGCACATCCAATGAATATTCATTAAAACTTACAGGCTCATCTCTCGTCTCATCGTCTGAATCTTCAGGATTGTGAAATGTAGAGAATACACAAACATCAACTCCTTGCCTTAAGAAGGATATACAGTCAGAGACAGTAGCTCTTTTTGACCTTATACGGAGATGCGACATTGGAAGATCCTCATCAATGACCACTCCTTTTTCGACAATCTGTGACGAGATAGCCCCGCCATTAATCTTGAGGCGCTCCACAGGTTGCCATGAGCCATTCCAAAAGGCCTCAAACGCTACGAATTGGTAAAGTATGAAGCAAAAGCTAGAAGTCAATAAATATTTTCGATAACCAATTCATATCAAAGAAGATATAACTACAAAAGGCTAGAAATAGCTTTTACTATATCATGGAGGAAAATGAAATTGATGTGAGTGAAACATGTAGCTGACAGTGTTCAAGACAACGAACAACGAACAATATACAACTTACGATATGGATCAAATGGATGGTTGCTCTGATGTATCTGCACCCTCTTCATGATTCCTTATAAAGTGAGATGAATCCTTTTGCTAAAGAGAAATAAAGCACATCAAACACCAACACTATACAAGTCATTTTATTGAAGATTTCATTTGTTGCCAATCCAATTCTAAACTGTAAAAAAATAACAATAAATGAAAATCCATCCTTGTAAAACCTCTACACAACATTTCCCAGAAAATTAAAAGTAGGAAAAACACAACAAGTGAGATTTTCAAGGCATGAATTCATAAGGTGTTGGGAAAAACACACTTGTTTACTCAAAAATAGGCATTGGCTTTTTATAGAGTGACCTGACATGTGAGATCTGCTTCACCAAATATAAAATCTCTTTTTAATACAAAAAATTCACCAGAAACCTGCCATTATTTCTTTAATTCTGCAACATAGATTCACTCTGTAACCAAACAACACAATAAAATTTGCCAAAACAATCCCTCATTCCTCAAATTAAATATAAAAAATAATAAAATATACCTCTGTGCTTCTTCTTCACTCACAAACCTGACAAAATCGCAATCAACAAACACAAAATCACCGCATTGGAAAGGAAAACATCACTCACAGAAAAAGCAGAGGCAAAATTTACCAAACTAAGAAACAACGACTCAGTCGCAATTCATCACCGTCCAATCATTCACCAACCACTGCGAAAAGAGTCGAATCGCGAAAATCAGCAAATGATTCGCACGCATAAAAGAGGAAAATCGAAATTCACATACCAGAGGCGCAGATTCAGGCTAGGAAATGAGGATTGTAGCTGGAAACCGCAATAAATAAGTGTGTGATGATGAATACAGCAGTGAATTGAATAGGAGAGAGAGAGAAAGGGGGAAATTGTTGGAGTTTGTGAAAAATGTCGGGCTTTTTCTGCATGGAACCGGAAAAAGAGGCGTTGGGAATCGAGCGGCGGAGGAGTGAGATTCGGTTGATCGGACGGCTGAGAGATGGCCTCGCTCAGAAAGAGAGGAAAGAGGGGTCCATTTTTGATTGACTCTTTTGGTCTGTGGAGAATCTATTGAATCATGGTGATAGTCTCAATTATTTTTAGCTTTCATTGCTTTTATTTTCACTTTCAAGTGAACTCTGTCACTAAGTGGACTCTATGAGCATGAGTGTGAAGTCGAGCCGGTTCGATCGGTTGAACCATTTCAATTGAATGAGTTGTCGGTGCAGTACGATGATATCGACAACTTAAAGATCCAAATAAGTCTGATTATAGTTGATTGATGTTGGTCGGTGCAGTACGAAAAAATCGACAACTCGGGGACCCAAATAACACTGATTATAGTTGATTGAAGTTGGTCGGTGCAGTACGACAAAACCGACAACTCGAAGACCTAAATAGCTCTGCTTATAGTTGATTGATTTTGTCGGTGCAATACGACAATACTGACAAGTCGAACACTCGAATAATTATGATTATAGTTAATGTGAAAACGAAGGGTGATCATTTTCGATTATGTAATCCGCAAATAGGATTTTTAGAAGAATTAATTTGAAAGTCCAAATTTGTATAACCATATCTCGTGAAGGAATCTGATTATAGTTGATTGAAGTTGGTCGGTGCAGTACGACAAAACCGATAACTCGAAGACCCAAGTAACCTGTTTGTAGTTGATTGATTTTGTCGGTGCAATACGACAATACTGACAAGTCGAACACCCAAATAAATATGCTGATAGTTAATGTGAAAATGAAAGGTGATCATTCGGATTTCGATTATGTAATCCGCAAATAGGGTTTTTGGAAGAATTAATTCGAAAGTACAAATTTGTATAACCATATCTCGTGAAGAAATCTGATTATAGTTTATTGAAGTTGGTCGGTGCAGTACGACAAAACCGGCAACTCGAAGACCCAAATAACTCTGTTTATAGTTGATTGATTTTGTCAGTGCAATACGACAATACTGACAAATCGAACACCCAAATAATTATGATTATAATTAATGTTTCGGATTTCGATTATGTAATCTGCAAATTGGATTTTTAGAAGAATTAAATCGAAAGTCCAAATTTGTATAACCATATCACATGGAGAAATCAAGAAAATTGAATTAAATAGAGTTTACATATATTAAATCATATACTGAAATTTTAAATACAATTTGGATTTTCTTTTGTTTAAAAGGCAATTTGAAAAACATTAACTCATTGCAATCTGAAATTAATAATGATTTTGAATTCATATTTCTGTTTACCTCAGATCAGTTATTTCAATTTAAAGCAGAACAAAAATCCGAATTATGAAGAAAAATAACATTATTTTGTATTTATTTACAAGATTAAGAATGAATCGAATTAATATTTTGATCTTGTTTGAATCAATTATTTCATATAAATACTTTATTCAACCTTAAATGTAGGTAGGTGAGGGATGCTGCTGACGATGAGGGCACTATTAGGCTAACAGCTACCAGAAAAATTGGTGTATAATTAATAGATTTCGTCACTTTTGTCATCTATACTCTCTTGAAATTAATTTAGATTTATGTATTGTTCATCGCAAGCTAAAATATATGCTCTCTTGAAATTACTATAGATTTGTATTGGGTCTAGTCCTTTTTGTATGAAATAGTGCATGTAACTCTGTTTTTGTTTGTCTCGATTATATAATTATTCTATTTTGTTACAATAAAATCAATATTCAATTTTTATGAGTATTTCATAAGAATAAAAGAGATGATCGATTCTATCTGTGAGTAATTTATTAAGATTTATTTTTAACCTTAAATGCTTACTTTGTTTGAGAATAAAACCTCATGTTGGTTTTTTTTGGATGTCCATTATTATAGTTATTTTTATATTTAACTTTTACTGTATTTGATAAAGACAGTCTCATATTTCAAAAATTTATATCAATCAATTTTTTTCATAAAATAAATCCATAAAAGTGATATTCATATTCCATTAACCTTTTATATTAATAGAGTGTTTCTTAAAATTCATATAAAATCAAAATGAGACTTTATTTCGTGGAGATGATAAGTGTTTAGTTTCTGAATGTTTTCAACATATTAATTTTACATAATTTTTTTCTATCTCTTTCTGAATTTTTTCAACATATTAATTTTACATAATTTTTTTCTATCATTTTATATGATACTCCTATATTTCATCAAATTTTCGCAAAAAGGGTGACATTATCACATGATGAAGTGGAAGACTTGGAGATGGAGATGCACTATTAGCCACTCATTTTTATTAAATGAGTGGTCTAGAATTTGCCACATGAAAAATATTTTTAGATTAATTAATTATGAAAGGGCAGAATGGTAATTTCATGGTACATTTTAATAAACTTTTTTTTAAAAAAAATTAAAAATAATTTTTTTTTTCAACTACATATACAATTCAAGTCAACTACATAGTATACACATATAATATCAACTATGTGTACAATTCATGTCAACTACATATACAATTCATGAACTACACATATATAATGTCAACTATACACCTTAATGTCAACTATAAGTTGTTGACATTTAATGTGCAGGCTATTGACAATTGATGTGCAGGCTATTGACGATAATACCACCGAGTTGACATAATCTACTTGCAGTTGACATTTCAAAAATGTTGGATAAGTGGCTGAAAATGCATCCTAATTTTCAATTAAGCTAAAAAATCTCAACCTAACAGGACCCTATAAAATGATTGATCAAATTAATATTCGTTCCGTCCCATAAAAATATGTGCATTCCATTTTTGGAAAGTTAAATCAATTTAATAATGTAGGTCTCACTATCAACTAACACTACTTTATCATACCATTCTCCTACCCTCTCTTATTTTACCATACAATTTTCCTCATCTCTCTTACTTACCAATAATATATTAATTCTCGTGCCATCTCCATTGACATATTTTTATGAGTCGGAAGGAGTATAATAAAAACATATGAGACGGAATTATAACTATTGCTATATATCAGGGATAAAATTGAATTATAATAGAATTGATAAATTTCAAAATTTAAAATTCGTATATATCATAAATTGTTAGTCATTAGCACAATCAAACATATAAGCTCATTGAGATTGACAAAATAATTATACAAACGGCTTAAAATTAGAAACAACTTTTTTTAAACACCACATTGAGTAATAACTAGCTTACAAATACTTAGTATTCTTTTAGTTTCATTTCTTCCTAAATTACCAACTCTTGACAAATTACAAATTATTAGCACCTCTTTAAACATTTTTCAGAATAGTTAAATGCAATTGAAGCCCACAAAAAAACATGTAACTGTATAAGGAGATCCAAACCACATCCACAAAACTTAGTCACACAACTAACAAAGCAGAGCACACACCGATACCCGATTTTAACCGGACACGCGGTTCGACCCAAAGCCGAACCGTGACTAAACTATTACCGCGCTCTCGATTCCACAGGCCGGTAACAGTTCAATCCTAAAACCGGAACCATCAATTCACGTTCCAAACCAAAACCGGTCTCATCCTTCAAGCCCGATCACGGTTCAACTGTTTACCTAACCAAAACCGGCGGTTTCTAAACCATGAATATCACTAGAGTCTATGACAGTCTATCACCACAATAACAATAAGACTCAACAAGAAGTAATCTTGCCAAATGGCAATATTTCTACTCAAAACACAAGTCACACAGATATAATAGTATAAAGTTTCACTATAGCAAACAGAATGTACAGAACAAAATCTCTAAACCTACTTCACTCAAGAGTCTCAGCAGCTTCTCCCTCACATTCAAAACTTTTGGAGAAACATCCTATTGTTATCACAACCAAACCCTCACAACAAGAAAACAAAAAAAATTAATTTGTTAGTATGAAATGGATACACAAACTTGCTGAGGGTAGAAGCAAGCTGGGGCCAAAAAAGTTTTCTGTTAATATACTGGGAAACACCCACACAACTCAAAGGTCCAGCCTTTAAAGAACACAATGTATATATCTATCTTTACTTTTCAAGACCATCCGCTTAAACGCTTCACATGGCCAAGTCCGAATCCAAATCTAACAATAGATCAGTCAGCAAGAGATCATAGTCCTCCTGCCTCCCGGGCTTCAGGAAGTCGAGACCGTAATCACCCCCGGAACCCGCCTGCTGCTCGTGATGTATAGGACCGTCCATTTGACCTCCATTCGCACCATACCCGGCCTGGCCTCCGTACAATCCTGAAGTGCTGTACGGGCCGTTTTCCAGAGAAGAGAGCAGCTCTTCCACGTCAAACATCTCGTCGAATGAGAATTCCTCGGCATTAGGTGGTCTATCAGCCGCACTACCGAAAGAAGCCTCGGATTCTTGCTTAACCTCCTCCTTCGCGTCCTCCTCCCTTCCCGGGGCAACTTCCACCACTTCCTCCTTGATTGCACTCATGGGGGTGCTAGCATCATTCAGTCTACTTTGGTCCGTCTTCACATTAGGTAATTCAAGCTTCTGCAAACCCCCATTGCAACAGACCTCGGACACGCTAGAGTTTGTGGATTCACACGACGAAACAGTCGTCCCTGAAGCCGATGAACTATATCCCGGGAAGTTAAGCCGAGCACAGGGTCCATACATTGCCTTGGCCGCCTCATCGTAAGCATGTGCAGCTTCCACCGCTGTGCCAAAGGTACCTAGCCATAACCTGCTCCCCCGGTGAGGCTCCCGGATCTCGGCCACCCATTTACCCCATGTCCTCTGCCTAACCCCTCTGTAATTGCACAAACTATTATCAGGTCCACCTTTCCCTTTCATACACCCCTTCTTCGATCCCTTGGCAGGCGCCTTAAGCGCGGGTTTATCATCATCGAGCTTGGTGTTGTATTCCTTCCACTTCTCAAGAACCTCTGTTACACTCTTGGTTCCGCCCTTGCGGCTTCTTGATTTCCTCTTTCTATTGAAGTCAAGGGGCTGGGATATCACATTCACTTCCTGATTTAACAAGGCCATTCCTCTGTTCCTGTAGAATAACAAGAAACCTAGTTAGATCACAAATTCAAAGACGCAACCACAAGTAGAAAACTAAATCAGCATCCACAATCACGAATTAAAGCAAACTAAAGAGTGAAGGCATGAAACAAAACCTATAAAAAGTTAGGTAATTGCATATTTGAGAGACTAGTAGAAATTTCTAGGAAAGCCCCAAATTGCTTTTCTCCTCCCCAAGTATAACCAAAAGTAAAACCTAATTAAATAAGGATAAAAAGATCCATCCACATCCGAACCAAAAATATCCAATTAAACAAGAAAAGAGACAGAGAAAATGAAAAAAAAAATGAATAATTGACTAAAATCAGCCGAAATGAACAAGAACACCAGGCGTTGATTTCAAATCACAAACTCAGAATCAGAAAACAGAGCAAATACACAAATTTCAAAACAGTATCACTCAATAACAACACAAATCAACTATATGATTCACAAAACGCAAAAAAAATAAACTACAAACAAAATCCCCAAATCGGAGACCAATTCAACGCACCTCTGAACAATTTCCCCCGAAAATGGAACCAATTCCACAGTCTCCACCGCGATTTCTTCCAAAAATCCTCTTTTTTCAGTAGCTTCTCCCGAGCTGACGCCGATTAAGTGCAGAAATTAATTTATCAGATCGATTTCAGTGTTCGATTTTGTGAGAATTTGTGATCTTTCAGTTTTCAGTGAGCCAAGAAGAAAAAATCTCCGTGGTAGAACAGCAGGCTGCGTATTTATAGCATTCTCTAGATATTTCCGCGTGAATAAAATATTCTAAAATATCGATATTATTTTATTGTGGTTCACGGATGACGTGGTGGACCGGACACCGCGTATCGAGACACGTGTCGCGTGAAGGTTCCCGAACCACATTTTGGTGTACATTTTTTAATTTTTTTTATTTAGAATTTTTTTTTGGAGGGAGGGTTTGGTTGGCTGCTGCGCCGCGTACTGTAGTTGCTTGAGAGCTAAGCAATCGATTGGCTAGTGCCTTCCACAGCTTAATCCCATCTGTTTAATTTATTGTTGTTGCGTTTTGGCCTCGAAGTTGTGGTTAATCTCAGTTTTGCCACTGGCTTTACATGTAAAAATCTTGTTTTGGTAATAATGTAATGTCTGCCAATAGGAGTTCCGGACACTTCTGCACATTTATTTTATAAAAATAATAATAAATATTCTCTCTGTTTCATAAAAATTGAGTTGTATTCTTTTTTAATCCGTCCCAACAAAATTAAGGCATTTCATTTTTTAATAAAAGATAAAACATTTAATCACTTTTACTTTATTCCATCATTTATTTACTCTCTCTTATCTTTCCTACTTTTTTCATCTCTCATATTTATTTAATATAAATTCTTAATCTCCGTACTCAAAAAATTTGTCTCATATTTTATGGGACGGAGGGAGTAGTTAAAGTAGAAAAATAATAAAATAAGAGAGAAAATAATTTTGACAAGAATAATTTTGATAAGAGTCTTCTCAATATTATTCTCTCTCTTACTAAATTATTCCTCTACTTTAACTATTTGTATTATTTTTATAAAATGAATGTGCAAAAGTGATCGGGATCCTAATGTCAGACGGATGGAGTAATGTTTTTTTGGTTATTTTGAAATCAAAATTTGTTATGGTAATAATGTGTGGGAATACATCGAATGAATAAAATAACTATATTTGTAGCGGAAATTAATTGTAATAAGAAATTATGTTATATTATTTGAATTTAGCCATGAATAGGATTGATTGAATAAGTGAGATGAACCAAGCATAGATCTCCACTATTTAATACTTGAAATCATTTAAAATATTTGCAATAATTTTTTTTAAATATCTCTCTTACTTGGTATGTTGACGTAATTTATGCTAATGTAGTTTTTAATCCCAAAAAATAGTTTTTTTTTATTTTCTTTTAAAAATAACCCTTTTATTAATTCAAATTATTTTGATTTTAGTTTTGATAATATAATACTAATATGTTGCAAAGATAATACTATGTGAAACTTTAAAAGGGGCAAATTAAATTCATTAAACATATTTTTTGAAAACATTGCATTCATATAAAAAATTTATGAGAAAAGAAAATAGCATATCTTATGTGATTATTAGATCAATAATCTCTTTTAAGATTTTTTTTTTTAACTTTTTTGCTCGGATAATAATTGTGATTGAAAGATGTGCTTTGAGAATTAAATTATATTTTCCATAAATATTCATTGAAAAATAAAAGATAATACGTTGATGTATATCAAGTAAACATATTTCTTCACTTGTTAAATTAGTGGAATAAATGCTCTCTAGTCTCTACCTTCCCACATACTTTGAGTATATGTTTATTATTGTTGTTAATTTATAATTATTTGTTTTATTTTTTTTATTATAACCAAAATTATATCACATAGTATTTCACTAACATTTTAAGAACATATCTTAAAATTGTGCCCATATTAAATGAGATAATTTATCAGATAGAGTATTGTAGTATATCATTATACTATCTTCGTGGCCACATAAAAATAGTGCTACATACGTCCCTCAAAGTTTATCACATTTTCAGATTTCCGTATGTCCTACAAAATTTATTACGTTTCACTTTTTACCAGTTTTGATTTTTCGTATGTCCTACAAAATTTATTACGTTTCACTTTTTGCCAGTTTTGATTGTAGACTTCACATTCCACTAGTTTATTCTCATTCATATTTTATTATAAAACCAATACTTTAAAAGTAGGACTTACATTTAACCAACTTTTTCAACCTACTTTCCGTTATACTCCCTCCGTCCCCGATTAGGAGTCACACTTTGATCGGATACGGATTTTAAGAAAGTAAGAAAAAATTGATTGAAAAAGTTAGTGGAATGTGGGGACCTACTATTTTATATTGGTTTTATAATAAAATGTGAATGAAGTGATTTAGTGGAATGTGTGACCTATTGGGGACGGACCGAAATGGAAAAGTGTGACTCTTAATCGAGGACGAAAGGAGTATTTCTTAAAACTCATGTCCGATCAAACTGCAAAATTTAGGAAACGGAGGAAGTATGTCACTTTTTACTTTATGATCTCTTCACTGAACTTACAAAATAAAATTATATAAAATCACTTGACAAATAAGAAATGCTCTAAATAGAGAGTATTTCGCATTTCAATTTTAATAAATTTATTTCATTTTTCCACATATTTTTTTAAAAGTATAACTCATTGCAAAATAGGATGTGACAATGTGTAAACGTAGGCGAATTCTGCAAAACAGAAACGGAATTGAGTGGAAATTGAGAGTGAGATCTAGAGACATCAAGAAAGCGGCGGAATGACATCAAGCCTTTTGCCCTATGGATAGCGTGGGACCCGCATCACAGACATGGCACTCGGACACAAGTTGTGGAGGACTGCATGCGCGCCACGTGTCAGCCTCCCACACATGCAAAGCAAGCTGGTGACGTCACCACTTACGAATCTAGCGGAAGTCGCGAAATCCGACTCTTTTTTTTTCTCTCAAAAAGCGTAAGATGGTGACGTGACGACTTTGCAAGAAAGGAACACAAATTTGTGGTTTTGCTCCTTCGGTCATTCCAAGCAACTTCCACTTCCTTAGTTGAAGAGAGAATTCATTTATTAGTCTCTTTGTAGCAATAAAAATAACCCACTTCTCATTTTAATTTAGAGTGAACAACCTAAATAGTATCTGATTTTTCACTTTCGTACGTAAATGATACTTAATCTTTATTTTATATCATTTTTGGTATCTATAAATCACATTTTTGGTACCTGATGTAATTTTCTTCCCAAAATACCTTTTAAACAAATACATTTAAGTATATTTGAATGATATTTATGTACAAAAGTGAAAGATCAGATACCATTTATGTAGTTCACTCTTTAATTTATCTTAATCAAGATGATCTATTACCTAAAACTGGTACTGAATATATTCTCATTTTATGATTTTGGTCCTATACTTTATCTTCTGAATGTTTGCATCTTGAACATTTCAACTCGGATCATAATTAGTCATACACTAATAATTTCGTCAACATTTTTAAACGGCTTTAACCCGATTCTGACCGATTTTGATAGTTTTAACAGTCTCATTTGGGTTAAAACCGTTTAATAAATCGGTAAAAATTGGGTTAAAAAAGTTTAAAAAATGACGGAATTGTTAGTGTATGATCAATTGTGATCTAAGTTGAAATATTCAGGATGCAAAAGTTCAAAAGATGACGTATAGAACCAAAATCATAAAATGAGCATATGTTCAGGACCAGTTTTGATCTTTACTCTTTTCTCTATATTACTTTACTTTTTCCACTTAACATTCAGAATAAAATTGCATAAAATTTTGTATCACACAAAAAATGAGTCATCTCATTGAGGACGGATCTCACCCTAAAAATAGTGTTGTTAGTGGAAAATAGTGATGGATTATAGTACTCCATAAATAAGTAAATAAAATATTGATTTATTAAAGGCGATTGTTATGAAATAGTAATGTTTGGAAATTGAATGATTTAGATGATCGTACTAAAATGATAAAATATAATAAATTTATTATGAACGGACTGTTGAATTATTAATTTGCATTGGTGGGCTATATTTGATTTATTTTTATGATTGGATTTTTGTTATTATTCATTATGGAAGCAGCCTTAGCCTTCAAGTATTTGAAGGGAGCCTTAGCCTTCAAGTACTACTCCACTAAATTATGTTTCTTCCTAGAAAGTGTGAACTTAAACAATTTGATTATATCTAACAAAAATATGGTTGCTCAAACTGTAAACTATCCACAGCGCCAATTTATAGCCAAATGAATCACTATATATACTTTACACATGTATCGAATTCGCAAATTTTGACAAATAAATGAATCACTATATATTATATGAGTTGTATTCGCAAATGTGTCAACTTTAAATAAGGATAATTGGTGTATATATTTTGAAAGTTTAGTTAAACTCTGTTTTTGTATATAAGCTTTACATATGTATTTAAATTATGGAATTATTGATTTGTTATAGTTATACAACTAGTCAAGATCATGATACTAATATCATTTAATGACTAATTTATATTATATTATTGGATATCATGTAAGCGGTGAAACAATGCCGTATTATACTAAATCAGATCTCTATTTGTTAAATTAAGATTATGTAAAAAAATAATAAAATGGAGGAAAACTTCATTTGTGAAAAGTTCATTTCCCTGTCTATAATATGATACTAGTGCAAAATGCAAATCAATAATAGGTTATGTTAGCACTAAAATCTTAATTGATCATAAAATCAAAACAAATAAACAATTAATTAATTTACACATATATTTTAAAGTTTAGGTTAAATAAGACTAATTAGACTGAAAAAATAGTATTACAAAAATTTACAGTTGATTTATTTTATTATGACACTTTTTGAGCTCTTGAACCACCAACACAACTACACAAGTAACACTTAAAAATCGATTAAACAAAATGAGTGTTGCGTTTCCACTTAAATAAGGCTTAACGTAATAATTGCAATTTTCCATAGTCATTTATGAATTATTTTATGTAATTGGTCGCAATATTGTTGGGTTGGGTTAATATTTACTTATATTTGGACTCAAAATATATTTCAAGAGTCCAAGCCCATGTTTAATTAGTAATTACTGTATGATTCCAAGCTTAGCTAAATTCATCCTTTTACAGTAATGAAACAGTTGAATTTTGCTTTCCAATAATCAAATTGGTTCCTCAACTGGCAATTTGATGTAGGAGTATTTAATTCGGGAAGAAGATTTTTTCATGTTTCAACGAAAGCGATCGATGATTCTCGAAGTTTCTTGAAGTGTTGGACTTGTTCAAGCCAAAACTGGTGTGCCGCCCGCTGTTGAATCAGTAGAGTAATTGATTCAATTCAGCTGATGTTTATTGGTTTCATTATTTTCCCCCAATTTATGACCTAATTTCGTGCTTGCGTAGCTTAGTCAAACAAAATTGAATGCAATTTTATTTCCTCATCTTATTGCTATGCGTTTTCTGAAATATGTGAATTGATTCTGAGCTAATCACCATTTTTTCCAGAATTTGTAACTGTTGCTGCATTTGCTTGATCATGTTTAGAGCATCCGCATCGCGTCACGATGCGGGCTCTATCTCGAGACGAGACCGCATCGAGACGGCGATGCGGCCTCCATCTCGTCTCGACGAGACGGGACATCTCGTCGCGTGTCGCGCGCGGAAGAGGCCGGCCTCGAGACAGCTCGCCACGCGCCTTGGCGACGTGGCGTGCTTCGGTTCGTGCGTGACTCCCACTAGCGGGCCCGCGAGTGGGCGTCGTTTATATCCGTTTAAAATGTTTGTTTTTTTGTTTTTTTTTAAATCAGGAAAATTCGAAAATAAAATAAATTAAAATATTGTAATTTTTAATTTTTGTAATTTTCAATATTGTAATAAAAATCGAAAATTAAAATTAAAAATACTCCATAGGATTTCAATTATGTATTTTTCGTATTTTCGGATGTTGTAATTTTTGTGGTTTTTAATGATTTAATGAATTATTAGTATTAACTTAATATTTCAATGAAATATTAATTGAATTTGTTGGAAATAAAAATAAAAAATGAAATTGAATGAATAGTTAAGGGATGAGATGATTAAGAGATGGAGGGATGTAGGTGTTGTCTTTTAGTTAAAAGTACAGTGAGGACCATGAATAGTGAAGAGATGAGACGGTTAAGAGACGGATAAGAGACATGATGCAGATGACCTTAGAGAGGAGGCTAGCTTGCAATGCAATATAATTATTGAATATTTGGGGAAAAAAGAACATACTTTTGAATAATGAAAAACGGTGCATCTATATGCCTAAGAACATGAGCTGATTAAGCTGAAAGGAACAAAAATAGTAGAAGATTTTGCCCCCAAATGTGGGGGGAAATAAACAACAATGGAACTCAATATGCTGCATCTTGAAAAATACTGGTTTTCCCTTCTTGCAGGGCTCAATAATCTGCTGTAGAAATCATTGCAGGTTAACTAGCAAGCCGGAAGATCTGCCGGAGCCGCCTCGAGCGTTTCCAGTTCGCCAATCCCGTTCTCGACTAGGAACGCCGTTGCTAGGCCCCAGCCGATGTGGACGTCCAAGTGACAGTGCAGCAGCCACACCCCTGTTTTCAGGTCAATTAGTATCTCATTGTGACTAATTCGTGTTAGTTATTTAGTTAGTTAGAGGTTTAGTCGAATCGAACCTGGATTATCTGCAACGAATCTGATCACGGTCCATCCACCAACGGGGAGACTAGCTGTGTTTCGTAGGGGAGGGTCTACGAGATTGAACTTGCTTGTGTCTCTGCTCGGGTTGAAGTTTCCGAAGCCTTCAGCGACTATGTAGAAGTCGTAGCCGTGGAGATGGATGGGGTGGTTTTCGGAAGTGAAGATGTTTGTTCCTTGTAGAACTACCTGTACTGTTTCCCCGTATCGCAGCTTGTAGAGTTTGGTCCCGGGGACGGGTTGCCAGAGGGAGCGGCTGACGTTCCCGGTGTAATCGAATGAGACGGGAGGGTTTGCAGGGAAGTCGGTAGTGAAGACGCCTTGTATCCGTTGCTGGTGTGCTTGAAGCAGGGAGTAGGAGGATGGCAGCACGAACGACACGTTGTTCATGCTGGCAGTGAATCGAGTCCCGTTCGGGCCCTGGCAGGTGCTGTTGCTGGCGCCGGGGGGGCAGTTTTTGAGGCCTAGTCCAGCGGTGAAGAAGAGGTTGTGATCGATCTTAGTTGGCACTTGGACTTTTCTCGGGCTTCGGAAGCTGGTTGTGAAGGCGGTGGCGGTGGCAGTGTCGTTGAAAGCCGGCATTGTCGGCATGACCGGCTTGATGGTGGAGCCTTTCGCGGGGCAGGGGGCGGATTTGTATTCTAGGATGGCTGTTGTTGTAGTGTTGTCGAATGGTGCGCCCTGAGCACTTGCGTAGGCTCGTGCTGCAATGTAGTATCGTGCGGGTGCCTGGTTGGCGGTGATTAGGACGTCGGTGGTCTGGCCTGGCCCTAGCATGAGGACATCGGTGGTGAAGGGCTTAACGTAGGAGGCATCGGCTCCAACCACCGTGAGCTTGTGATTGGCGACTTTGAAGAAGAGCTGCTGATTGAGAGCTGAATTGACTACTCTGAGAAGATTTGTCTCACCGGAGTCCACTGGAACGACTAGTGTATCTGCATCCGATGGAACGAATGTGTCATTTGTGAGGCATCGGAAACAGAAGCAAAGATTTGTAAACCAACCTTTGCTAGAGCAGTTGTACAGGTCTCCAGGCTGGCCGTTGATTGTGTAAGCATCGGAGACGTTGGGAGCAGCTCCTGTCCTCGTGGCTTGTCTCACGACAGCGATCGGATCAGCGTTCCACCATTCACCTGACCAACATTGACATCAGCCACAAACTGAGGTATTTTAAAAGACTCTGCTTTTGTTGTTTGCTAACTGAAATGCACATTACCGAGCAGAAGGGCAGTTTCGCGCGTTGGCTTCTGGAAGGGATACGAGTCCCCTGCTCTCGGGTGAATGATCAAAGCTCCATAGACCGTAGCTCTGAGCCACGAACTGTGAGCATGCCACCACAGAGTACCTTCTTGTCCTTGGATGGTGAATCGATACGTGTAGCTCCCTCCTGGTCTAATCGGGCATTGAGTCACAAATTCCGGCCCATCAGCCCATCCAGTCCTAATCTGCCTGACACCGTGCCTGCAATATAAACCGAGCCGGATCATTTTCACTACACGTTTTAGATTATTTCTTACTTCGTGCATGCAAATTTTAGGCATTTACCAGTGGATGGTAACGTTGTACTTAGCTCTGTTGACAACGTTAACCACTAGCGTATCGCCATTGTTCACTTCCAGCGTAGGCCCCGGGAACATCCCGTTAACAGTGATTGAGTTCTGAGTCTTGCACAGCCTCTTCACTGGAGTTGCTTGCACCTGTTTCACAAAAAAATAAACTTCACGAACAAATGTAGAGGATAACAACGCAAGAGTTAGGACGGCCAGAAACATACGACAAAATCATGGTAGTGGACTTTCGCATTCGTTTCCAGCACATTTCCGGTAGAGAGGAAAAGGAAAGCGAGTAAGACGAAACAGAAGCTGCTGTTTTTAACTCCTTCCATCTTCGTGTAGTACTGTCGATGGATGGTTGAAGAGGCGGTAAGAATGAGTATTCGGGTTGTTTGTGAGAGAGTGGGAGAGTGGGAATTGCTTATATATACAGAGGAATGGAAGAGAGAGGGTGGTTCTGAGGTAGGCAGATTAGGTTAAGATAGTAAGATTAGGGGCTATACGTAGTTCAACTTTGTTTAGTTGTTGCAACCACTGGTTGATCAAGAATCAAGAAATCTTCACTTATGCTTAATTTACAAGACTTGTTCTTGAGGTGGGAGGTTAATTAATTTTATTTATGACTATTTTTTCCCATTTTCTTTGGAAAAACATTCTCATTGGAATCTTCCTTTGTGTTTGTGGTGATATTTGATACTTTGCTCATGTCCATCTTTCCCACCCAACTATTGGAAGTAGTCAACCCAACATGCTCACACACACACACACATAAAAAGTTCAAGATATATATTTTGAGTGTGTGTATTGATGCAACACTCTTTGTGAGAGATACCAAGTCAACTAGGGTATGTTAGCTTATCTACATGTAGAAAAAAAAGAGTTTGATGAGGCTATGATTTAGTGATGGAATTATTGAATTAGTAAACCAAAACAAAATGACAAGTTGAATGCAAATATTTGTGTGTGGTTAAAGAATTGGAGTAGAAACCACAATTGATTACTTTTGAATGAACTTTCTTTCCTCAAGTTGGATCTTGTTCAAGTTATTTACACATGTTACACTACAAGAAAAATAAAGGTGGAATAGTGATATTAAAACAATGTGAACATACTTGGAAATTACTAAAAAGTATGGATTTAGTTAATTTGATTTATTGGTCTGGTTTTATTTTTTTGAAATATATATATCAAATTGATGATAAACAAAGGGAAATCTCAAATCTAATAATTAGTTGTCTATTTGAAGAGTGACTGATGAATGCAATGAACCGTAGCATTTAACATGGTCCAAAAATGATTAGTTCTTTGACAAAATAAAGCAACAACAACAACACACAGAATTAATAAAAGTAAACAAATAAATGAAAGATAATTAATTGTGGAGTGCCATTTTACATTCAAAAAATTCCAATAGCATTTTTATAAAAAAAAATCAAGATTGGATATATATCTCGGAATAAATAATTAATTGTGGATTGCCATTTTACATCCAACAAATTCCAATAGCATTTTTATAAAATGCTAAAAAATCAAGATTGGATATATATCTCGGAATAAATTTAGAGACTAGCTAAAAACAGCTTTGTAAATAGTTGTATGTATTTCGCTTTTAGATATCATTTTCCGCAAGGATCTAATGGTTGAAATATTTTTCATTCTTACTAAATTTGTGAATACGCGATTGATATAAACTTACCTTGGCAAGTTTGGATAAAATTAGGATGCTCAAAAGTGTGAAAATGTGGCAAAATTTTCAATGGTAAGATGGTATTCATAATAAACTAATTTTAACTAATTTGTTCAACCAATAGAGACTCGTTTTTCAAAGAATCTTGGAGTTCTTTTTTAATAGCAATTAAAATTCAAGAACTATTGGTATTTCTCTCCATATGTCATCTCAAATGCAATAAAATGATAAATCAGGGGATTTAGCTTGTGTGTGTGTGTGTGTGTGTGTGTGTGTGTGTTTATAATTGTGTCGATTTTATTGAATTTTTTCCTATATATAAAATCCAACCCTCATGCTAAATATGTGGTGGTGGGGTACAAGTATTTTTCATATATTCTGTTATTGAAAAGTGAGCAAATTCTAGATAGATTACGTACGTTGAAGTATGATAGAGAATGGTATTGGACAAAGTCTGTTTTTTTGTTGATTAGGTGAGCTTAAAATAATATTGGGTGACAAAATAACTAGATGTTTGTTTAATTTAGTCTCCATCACAATTTAGTTAAGAGAATCCCATAACGACAAGTTAAATAGTGAAGGTAGGTAGCCTGTCCTATGTGAAAATATGTCTGACTTTTATGTTTCGTTTTCTTACTACCTCTCATAACAAATTATTACACACATTGACAATGCTATGCGCGCGCACATGTACATAAAATGGCGCAAGGAAGAGAGATGGGGCCATAGTAGATATTAGGGCTCGGTAAAGTATGAGGGTTAGGTTGTTACCGACTGATTTAAATAAGGATCCAATTTGTTAAGATCAAAGTCGAACACGACAGTTCTTAACCCGAACACGTATTTGAACCAATCTTTTGCAATCGTATTTGAACACGACACGAATTCGTTAGCTATATGATCACATTCATGTTGGCACGATACAAACTCGACAATGCACAACAACCATATGATAACGATATGAAACGATTAAAAAGTGTTGCGGTGGAGATATGTGCTTACAACGTGGTGATGGTGGCGGTGGCAGTGGCGGTGAAGATGTGGAATGGAGGAGCCACATGAAAAATTAGAAAATAAAAACATAATCGTAATAAAGTACTAGTCGTAATAAAATAAAGAATACAAATTAATTATATTATTAATAATATTCAATATTAATGGGTTATCGTAACATGGAAGTATCTTGTGATTATCGGATCAACCCAATAAGGACAAAAACATAAAGCTTGCATCAGTTCATTATTTTCGTGTGTATCTGTATCGGGTCGAAAATTCTCAAAATTCTAAAGGAACTTCATCATCAAATGGCTGAAAATAGTTTTTACAATA
>NC_062965.1:1520597-1541401 GCF_023119035.1 Salvia hispanica
AAGAGCATGCTATGGTGGGTTAACAAAAACATGGATCCGAACAAGACGAGAGTCTTCTTCACTACCATGTCGCCCTTGCACCTATAGTAAGTGACATGATCACACAATTTTACTTACCACTTTTTCTATAATATTTCCTCCGTTCCCCTGTCACAGTTTGACCGGGCATGAGTTTTAAGAAATGTAATGGAAATAGGGTTGAAAAAATTGATAAGATGTGGGTCCTACTTTTCAAGTATTAGTTTTATAATAAAATGTGAGAGAGAATAAGTTAGTGGAATGTAGGTCCACTACCAAAAATAGATAAAAGTGAAATCTGACAAATTTTGTGGGACGGATGAAAATGGAAAAATGTGACAAAATTTCAGGGACGTGAAATTAATAACACTGTGATGCAAAATATTGAATAATGTGTTGCAGTGCTAGTGAATGGGGAGGTGATGAGAAGGGAAATTGCTACAACCAGACAGAGATGATAGATGATGCAAACTACTGGGGATCATCCTGTCGGAAGGATGTGATGAACGTGATAGGGGAGGAGTTCAGAAAGTCGAGATATCCGATAACGTTGCTCAACATCACGCAGATGTCGAGCTATAGAAAGGACGCGCACACTTCTATTTATAAGAAGCAATGGAGCCCTTTAACGCCCGAGCAGCTGGCCGACCCGGTGAGCTATGCGGATTGTGCTCATTGGTGTTTGCCTGGACTTCAAGATACTTGGAATGAACTTCTTTTTGCTAAGCTTTTCTATCATTAATTGATTTTCCAGAATGAGTAAAGAGAGAATAAAATAAGTGATACTGGAATGATTTATTTTTAATAAATGAGAAAATGTCTCAATTATATCTTTAAACAGCTTAAAAAATAGAAATATGATTCAGTTGACTTAGGAGGAAGGGAGTATTTATATTTAAAGATGGGAAAGAAAATAGTTGTTGATTGCATTGAAGCTGCCAAGTGTTCTTTGCTTGAGTTATTTTTTCTTTAGTTTTGCCTAAGTTGATTAAATTAAAAGTCAAGTTGGTTACATTAATTTATACATTTATACAGTTTATTTATTTGGTTATGATACCAAAATGTACGTAAGTTAAAACAGTTACCTTAAGGTTAAGACATTTTCATACAAATAAATTAAATACTAAACTATGATACAAAACTGAATATTTACATAATTATTTTGTAGCATTTTAAAACCATTATTCAAATATGATTCGAAGCCTATATATATAGGACTTTTTTCGTAATTCATGATTTAACAATTCGAGCTTAATACATTTTGGTCCAGCGCCTATATAAGTTAAGACTGAAGTAACTAAATTTAAACCCATACACGAATTAGTTATGCAGCCCATTACTAATATTTGGAAAATAAAATAACTTTAGTAGGCCAATTAAGGGTAGGATAACAAGCCCAATATCTAAATAAATCGAACCTATTGATTTTTCTTGACTCCATTGATTAATTATAGACTTTTAAGGTCTTATTGTTCTTTTTTTTTTTTTCTTAAAATGGAAAAAATCAAAACCAAAATCATATTTAATACGTAAATAAAACATTTTTATCTAGCTAGATTATATTTTATTTAAATATTTCTAATCTTATAATAATGAAAAATTTATTTAGTTTTTCTGATATTTTTAGAAATATTCAATTTAGTGATGTTCTAAATTTGTTCTGATTTATATCTTAAAATTCGAAATTTCGAATCTGATTGATGTATGCAAAAAAGTGATATGAAATCCGAATGTTCACCCCCTATGTATGTGTGCTAATTATTTAAACTAAGTTAACGAACAAATTTACTAATTTTGAATTGTTTCATTGTGATAGTAACGCCAGAGTAGATGCCGATATCTAATCTGCATAAGTTAATTTAGTAAAATAGGATCCATATCATTAAATGTATTGCAATAATGTCGACTATACACCTTCTATTTATAATATTGTTATAAATTTATTATCAAACTCCCCATAAAAAACTTAAAAACTCGTTTTCTTTAAGGATAATGAGTTTATGGAAAGGCAATTTATAAGGTAATAAAGATATTGAGTTTATGGAAAGGCAATCTGTATATATATGATGATTGTCATTTTAAATTAAAAAAAAATTCATGCGTAACAAAACTAATTATTGTAGTAACAATAAAAGCTTTGCATACTTGTATTTATTTACTCCTCATGCATAATTAATCAACATAAAATTATCACACAACCACAAAAAAATAAAATGAAGGCTGTGCCGCCTTCCTCCGCCGCCCTCCTCCGCAAGGAGTTCCGGTCACCGTACTTCTTCACCATAACGGCCCTCATTCTGTTCATGACAATCCTCTACAACGAGGACTACCGCGCTTCCCTGAGATCATCATGGACAACAAGTGAGTTGTCGCGTTTTGAGTTATGTTGGGTCAGATCAGGTCGGGTCGGGTCAGGTCTTGCTAAGGGCTAATATGTTACTATAACTTATAATTCTATGTGTGAAAATTTTTTTGGTATTTAGAGAATAAAGGAGAAAAGTTACCTTTCGCGGTGGGGGAGGCCGATAATAGTTGTGACCTCTTCAGTGGGCGGTGGGTGTGGGACGACCACCGCCCGTTCTACAAGGAGGCCGAATGTCCTTACCTTTATACGCCCTTGTGTGACAAATTCGGCCGGCCCGACACGGCTTACCAGCATTGGCGATGGCAGCCTAAAGCCTGCTCTCTTCCAAGGTTTCATTATATTTACTATTGTTAATTTCAATGTGAATGCAATTCAATTCGAAAAAAAAATACTCCCTCCATCCCAAAAAGATGTCACACTTGTGGGATGGTATGAGATTTTAGGAGGTTTTGTTTTGTGTGTTAGATGGAAAGAGAAAATATAATTTTTATATTAATGTGAGAGAAAAAAAATTTCAAAAATAGAAATGTGACATTATTTGTGGGACAAACTCAAAAGAAAAGTGTGACATCTGTTATGGGACGGAGTGAGTACAATAATGATGCAATTATTTGGAATGAATATAGCATTTGCACTCTAGTCCCATTTGGAACAAACTTTTCATTTTATTAGTACCGTTAATTTCATTGCGAATGCAATTCACTATTTTCAATCATTTGAATCTTACACTCCCTTCGTCCCAAAGAATATGCATTTTGGGTTCAGCACGTGTTTTAACGCAAAATTGGTAAAGTAAGACCTCATTAGAGAGAAGAGTTTTCAAAATTGGAAAGTGCATATTCTTGTGAGACGAACTAAAAAGAAAAAAGTGCATATTTTTGTGGGACGAAGGAAGTATAAAACATTTTGAAGTATAAATTCAACAGTATCATAACATTCTTACAAAAGAAGATACTTTAATTTTCATGATAACTAAACTTTAGCTCAAAATTCGATCTCGTGCTAGAAACGATAGTTTCATCACGACATTAATGCTAGAAACTCTTCGAGGCAGGAGATTGATGTTCGTGACTCAATTTTGGTCCTAAACATATAACCAAAATACGAATTTGTTCAAAACATTCACTTTTCGAAAAACAGGACTTTAGCAAATGAAAATGTCGACGAAGTAGTCCTTTTTTTACGGTTTCGTAAAAAAACTAATGGTCAACGTTAAATGCACAGTGGCATGACCTTTAGTTTTTTGACGGAACCGTCAAAAGAAGACCACTCCGACATGGATTTCATTTGTTATGAACCTGTTTTTCAAAAAAGGGAATGTTTTGGACCAGATTCGTATTTTGGTCATGTGTTTATGACCAAAATTGATCGTTTACTCAAAATAAAATTGTTCTTTTCATGTAAGATTGGCTGAAAATTAACATCTTACGTTTGAAACACTACAGTATCAATGTATCATTACTGCTAGAAACTCTTCGAGGAAAGAGAATGATGTACGTGGGCGACTCTCTAAATATGGGCCAGTATTATTCAATGGTCTGCCTTGTACAACAGTTCATACCGTCGTCGGCCAAATCCCTTTACAATATATTTAATGGTTCACTCAGGATTTTCGAAGCCAAGGTACATATTCCTTCTATCTCATGTCATATTTCTTTCATGCACGAAGATAAAGTCAAGTAGCAATGTAACCGGTGTACCACCACTAGGGATGTCAATGTAGCCCGCAATCCGTGGGTCAGCCCGAATAGTCCGTCAAATTTACAGGGTTAGGGCTGAAAATTTCTAGCCTAATAAAATTACAGCCCAATTAGCCCGCACCCGATTAGCCTGCAACCCGTTAGGGCCACACCCGAAAACCCGATAAAATTTCCATCGTTCTACTTGTTTGTCTATAATTCGACACTTCATTGGTTATTTTATAATATAGATTACTAAAAAAATAACTTTCAATTTTATATATTAAATTTTTATTAACGTAATAATAGATATATAAATTAGAAACTTCAAATTCACTAAAAAATATATTTAAATTTTTAAAACATTTTCTTTAAAATTTCTTGATGTTTATATTATATTTTGCATAAATCTCAAATATTAGTATTTGATCATATTTATGTTTGAGTTTAAGCATGTATCTCAAATTTATCATAATTAAATATTTTACATTTTATAAATATAATTAATTTTCATCATTATTTATTGGATTGATCGCATGTTAATTTTATCGGTAGCAACCCGATTAGCCCTCACCCGATTGACCCGCAACCCGAATAGGGTTGGCCCGAAACCCGATAGGCTGGCCCGATTGACATCCCTAACCACCACGTATAAAGAATTAAAAAGTGACATACATACCCTGCAATGCATCTTAAAAATTGAGACATTTAAAGTAACCTTAACCCGTTTACAGGATTACAACGCGACTATAGAATTCTACTGGGCGCCTTTTCTCCTGGAGTCGAACGGCGACAATCCAGTGGTGCACCATATAGAGAAAAGCGACAGAATTGTGCGGAAGGACGCCATCAACACGCACGGCGATCACTGGAAAGGAGCCGATATAATGGTGTTCAGCACCTATTATTGGTGGATGACGGGTCTCAAGATCAAGATACTGTACACCACTAAATTTTCGATAATATCGAAAATTTAATTTCTTTTTAAATTTTCTGCGTCCGCACCTGACTATATGTCATAACCATTTTTTCCAACAGACAAGGAACCTTCTACGACCAAAAAATAGAGATAGAGGAGGTGGCGGTCGAGGAGGCTTATCGGATGTCGATGAAGAACTTGGTGTGGTGGATTAACGAAAACATGGATCCCAACAAGACGCGAGTCTTCTTCACTACCCTGTCGCCCGTGCACGAAAAGTGAGTGATATGATCATACAACACCACCCCTTTTCTGTAACGAGTAAATGTCAGTTTTGGTCCTAAACATATGTTTAGGACCACTCTGACCATGATTTTAGTTGTTATGGACCTGTTTTTCAAAAAGTGAATGTTTTGGACCAAATTCGGTTTTTGGTTATATGTTTAGGACCAAAATTGACATTTACTATTTGTTGTAACACTACCTAATGCAACAGTGCTACTCAATGGGGAGGTGATGCGAAGGGCAATTGCTACAACGAGACAGTGAGGATAGATGACGAGAAGGGTAGTTACTCGGGATTAGACAACGATAAGAGTGTGATGAAGGTGATAGGGGAAGAGTTCGCGAAGTTGAGAAATCCGATAACGTTTCTCAACATCACGCAGTTGTCGAGCTACAGGAAGGATGCGCATGTATCCATTTATAAGAGGAAATGGAGCCCTCTGACGCCCGAGGAGATCGCGGACCCTGCGACCTATGCCGATTGCAATCACTGGTGCTTGCCTGGGCTTCCGGATACTTGGAATGAACTTCTTTTTGCTAAGCTTTTATATCCTTGATATATTTCTATTTTTGAGTATGTGAATAGAGAATAAAGTATGAGAAGAACTTGATGATTGAATTTTTTGCATATTAATTATTTCTATCTCTACTTTGATTTTCTAGCTTAACTAACAAAATTTCATTTTTATAAATTTTGTGACCAAAAAAAAAAAGTTCTTTAATGAGGGACGGAGGGGTAGAATTTTAATTTGTGGACATGTATTCTAAAATGATAATTGTGATATTATTTTGTGTGGATGGAGAGTATTGTACATTATTAATACTTTGGAGATTTAATTACTTTGATAGTATGATATTTTTCCATTGATAGAGGAAATAAGTATTAAATTTGGTTATAATTTTCAGTTTGGATAATTGGCTTTCTTGAAACTATAAAATTCACAAATCCCAATTTCATTTAGTGTTTTTTTTTTTAAATGGATTCGGATATTTTCATACTACCAAAATACTTTTCAAAGGTATCATACCTTGTCGTAAATCACAGTATACCAAAAATTCTGTATTTTAGTATAATAAGTCCAATATTTTGATATTTTGATATTTTTCCACACCCATCAACATACAATATATAATTGATCGAAAAAAAATGAATTCATCGAACAAATGTAAATATAGGTTTTTTTTTTCATTAAATCATGGAATTCCACTACTTTTGATAAATGTAAATATAGGTTGAGTTAGTTTCCATTCCACAATGATCGATACTAAAGTCAGAAATATCATTATAACTTCCGAAACTCGATTTAATTTAAGTTTTAAATGAATTAATCTGAAATCTGATTTAGACAAGGTCGGCGAACAAATTTGCAGATTTTGGAAGTTTTTTTATTGGATTACCAACAGCTAATATGTGTTCATTTCCATAATGATTGATATTAAAGTCGAAAATAAATGTTAAAATCTCAAGAATTCGTTTTCTTTTATTTTATTAAAAAAAATCCACGATATGGTAGGTAGTTGATTGACCTTGGATAAAATAACGCACAACTTTATAATCAAAATGAACCCTGCACGTCCTATCAAAGTGAATAATGCATATTGAGAAATGAAATAAGTAAATATAACAATATGATCACAAATATACGTGGAGGAATGTGATTAAACGAAAACTCTAAATATTGTACAAACTCAAAACTATGATCTGGACCATTGAAAAATGTCAACAAATCATAAAAAAGCATCAACAGGAAAATGTCAACAGAATTTCAACGGTAGTCAATGATTGATGTTGTGAGTTGATATTGTGTTGATATTGTGTTGACATTAAAATCTTGAAATTTTACACTGTGTTGATATTGTATTGAAACTGTGTTGAAGCTTTGTTGAGGAGTTTTGAGTTTGTACAATATATAAGTTTGCATTTTATCATTATCTCATACATGGATATATAGAGATTATAACTGTAATGGAGGGGCAGCGCAGTTGGCAACGGAGGGGCAGATCTTGTTGGAATGAGCCTGAGTTCAATTCCCACTACTGTCGTGTAGTTGCTTCCAACTATTAATGTATATGATGAACTATTACTCAATTAAAAATTGAAGACAACCAAAATCATTATTATAATTTTTTTAATGGGCTATACTCATGAACTTTTAACAATATATTTATCATAATTGTATCTTGATGCAAAATTTAAACCAAACTAATTTGAACTTATTCATACGGAAAGTTCAATTTTTTAAGCTCTTCTATTCATAATTCATCCTCCAAAATGAGTGGATGGTTCAACTTTCATGGATATGAGATCATTGTCATTTAAAACATAACTTTTCATTGGACTCTATTAGATAACATACATTATTATTTAAACTGGAATATAAATTTATAATTTTTCATAAAATTGTCTCGTGATGAGATAATCGTCCGTTAGGATAGATGGTTGACCATAAAATTATTGCAGTCCATGGACCTTAAAAGATTAGATATTCATTTGAAAATTAAATTAAACATACCACGTTCTATCTAAAATGTTGCAACCATAATTGTGTATTGATTCAAAACTAAACTAGAAATTCCTCTCAACTATAGCATAGTTGTATTTATTGACTCCTCATGCATAATTAATCAACACAAAATTATCACATAACCACAAAAAATGGATGTGCCGCTGTCATCCTCCGCCGCCCTCCGCCGCAAGGGGTGCCCGCCGTTGTACTTCTTCATCCCAGTGGCCCCCATTCTGTTCATCACGATCCTATACGGCGAGCACTTCCTCATCATCTTCGGGTGGCAATCCGAGGTCCACCGCCCTCACCAGACCTTGTCACCGGTGAAAAGTGAGTTGTCGTGTTTTGAGTAGAGTTGAGTTGAGTTGAGTTGAGTTGAAAGTAACATAATAATAGAAATCCATGTAGTTCGATCATAAAACCAATTGTTGGTAGAAGGAGATCACAGGGACAGGACTAGAAATTTATTTCGAGAGGGGCAAAAATATATATAGGCTAAATTAAAAAGGTTTAACAGGGGCAATTAATGAGAAATTAAAATAAATAAATTTAATTTTATGATAAATAAATTATACTCCCTTCATCCCAGTCCAGTTAAGATGACACCTTTCGTTTTTCGCACGTGTTTTGGAAAAATCATATACAAATAACTAAAGTGGAGGGAACTTAAAGTAAGAAAGAGAATAATATGGAAGAATCCCATCTACATTATTATCTCTCTTACTTTACTTTTCCTCCATTTTAACTACTTATTTGTTATGATTTTTCCAAAACACGATTCTTCCATATTATTCTGTCTCTAATCCATTTTAACAATTTTTTACGATTTTTCCAAAACACATGCGAAAAATAAAAGTGGTCATCTTAAATGTGACATGTGGAGTATATGTGTGAGGAAATTGGAGGTGGGGCATTTGCCCCTTCAATACCTATATGTTAGCTCGTCCTTGGTAGGAGAGACACATGATATTTATATTTTTACATCGATGTGGAACAGTTATATTTTTATTTTAAGTTTCGATTGCCAACACATAAAAGCTAATATGTGTGAATTATTTTTGGTGTTAAGAGAAGGATGGAGAAAAGTTGGCTTTCGCGGTGGGAGAGGCAGAGAGGGGCTGCGACATCTTCAGCGGCCGGTGGGTGTGGGACGAACGAGGCCCACACTATCAGGAGGCCGAATGTCCGTTCATTAGCTCGCCGCTGGCATGTCAGGAATACGGCCGCGTCGACACGGATTACCAGAATTGGCGATGGCAGCCTCATTCTTGCTCTCTTCCAAGGTTTCTTTCTATCTTAAAATTCAAATATTTTTTTATTTTTTTTTTGTTATTGTTAGGTTCATTACAAATGCAGTGATATTATAAGGTCAGAGTGTTTTCACATTCAAAAATAAAATTGTAACGTTTCATGTGAAATATAGCATCTTAATTATGGTTGAAACATGCCAGTTTCAACGCGTCGTTAATGCTAGAAACTCTTCGAGACAAGAGAATGATGTTCGTGGGCGACTCGCTAAGTTGGGGCCATTTCTATTCAATGGTTTGCCTTGTCCAGAAGATCATACCACCCTCGTACGATGCTCGATCCATCACGGCTTGGAACGGTTCACTCACGGTTTTCAAGGCCAAGGTATACGATTCAGACCACATGCAAGTACATTCATTAATTAGTGGAATGCGGGTTCTATTTTTATAATTAAGTTTAATTTATCATAACTGTGACTGCAATAAGATAGTGGAATATCAGGTCCGTTTACCAAATATGGTAAAAACAAAGTGAGATCATTAATGGAGACATGACAAAAATAGGGAAAAAAAAAATTCAGGACAATTAATGAGGACCGGGTAGTGTTTATTTTGGGCACTGTGTAGTACTCCCTCCGTCCCACCACAAGTGATCAACTTTCCATTTTGAGTTCACAAGTGATCAATTTCCTTTTCTAGCTAAAAACAAAACTTCAACCATCTCTTACTTTACTCCCTCTCTCTTACTTTATTCTCTATATTTTACTTTATTATTTCTTTATATCTCTTACTTTTTCATCTCTTATACTTTACTCTCTATTGAAAAATGAGGTACTCTCTCCGTACCCGATTAAGAGTCACACTTTTCCATTTCAGTCCGTGCCCAATTAAGAGTCACATTTTTCCATTTCGGTCCGTGCCCAATTAAGAGTCACACTTTATTTTTACCATAAATAGTAAGTAGGTCCCACATTCCACTAACTCAATTCACTCACATTTTTTTATAAAACCAATATAAAAAATGAGTCTCACATTCCACTAATTATTTCAACCAACTTTTCTTTATATTTCTTAAAACTCGTGTCCGGTCAAAGTGTGACTCTTAATCGGGGACGGAGGGAGTACTTAAAACAGCTTGATATATTTACAGGATTATAATGCGACAATAGAATTCTATTGGGCACCATTTCTCCTAGAGTCGAACTCCGACAATCCAGTCATACACAGAATAAAAGAAAACGACAGAGTGGTGAGGAGAGACTCCATCAACAAGCACGGCGACCACTGGAAAGGCGTCGACATAATGGTGTTCAACACCTATATTTGGTGGATGACAGGTCTCAAGTTCAAGATACAGTGAGCATTGACAGACTTAAACTCCTACCAAGCTAAAATAAGATTTCATATACTCCCTCCGTATGCGAATAGGACTCTCGTTTTTTCCATTTTAGTCCGTCTGCGAATAAGAGTCTCGGTTCACTTTTACCATAAATGGTAATAGGGTCCCACCTTCACCTAACTCATTTAACTCACATTTCATTTAAAACTAATATATACAAGTGGGACCCATATTCCACTAACCTTTTTATCACCCACTTTTCTTAACATTTCTTAAAACTCGTGCCGCCAAGGAATGGGACTCCTAATGGCGGACGGAGGGAGTAATTAACATCGTCGAATTTTTAATACTCCCTCCGTCCCTTAAAATTTTGCACCATTTGACCTAACACGAGTTTTAAGAAATACTCCCTCCGTCTCACTTTAAGAATCCCGGTTGAGTTCGGCACGGGTATTAAGAAATGTAAAGGAAAGTTGGTAAAAAAAGATAGTGGAATGTGGGTCCTACCTTTTTATATTAGTTTTATAACAAAATGTGAGTGGAAAAAGGTTAGTGGAATGTGGGGCCTAATACCATTTACGGAATATTCCAACCGGGACTCCCAAAGTGGGACACCCAAAAATGGTAAACCGGGACTCCTAAAGTGAGACGAAGGGAGTATAATAGAAAGTGGGTTGAAAAAGTCAGTGACATGTGGGTCCTACTTTTATATATTAGTTTTAAAATAAAATGTGAGTGAGAATGAGTTAGTGGAATGTGGAGTCTACCATAAAAATAGTAAAAGTGAAAGTTGACAGATTTTTAGGGAAAGGACGGAAAATGAAATAAGTGACAAATTTTCAGGGACGGGTAAGTATTTTGTTATCGTCATAGTGGAAAATTCCAATATTTTTCCGAAATTTGACATATTTAGCACTTACAAAAATAAATTTCTGCGTCCGACCCAGAGAGGGAGCCTTTGACGAAGACGACATAGACATAGCAGAAGTGCCGACAGAGGAGGCTTATCGGATGGCGATGAAGAGCATGCTGCGGTGGGTTAACGAAAACATGGATCCGAGCAAGACGAGAGTCTTCTTCACAACCATGTCGCCCGTTCACATCAAGTAAGTGACCATCACAACATGATCACACAGTTTAATTGCTCCTTTCCACTTATAAATATGTGATGCAAAAATATTGAATAATATCTCACAGTTCAATTGAATGGGGAGCTCACGAGTACGGCAACTGCTACAACCAGACAGATTTGATACATGATGCAAACTACTGGGGATCGGATTGTCGGAAGAGTGTGATGAAGGTGATAGACGAAGAGTTCAGAAAGTCGAGATATCCGATAACGTTGCTCAACATCACGCAGATGTCGAGCTACAGAAAGGACGCGCACACTTCTATTTATAAGAAGCATTGGGACCCTTTGACGCCCGAGCAGCTAGCCGACCCGGTGAGCTATGCGGATTGTGGTCATTGGTGTTTGCCTGGAGTTCAAGATACTTGGAATGAACTTCTTTTTGCTAAGCTTTTTTATCCTTGATTGATTCTCCGAAATGAAATGGATGGTTTCATAGATTTTGCATAATTGTAAGGCAAAGGGAAAGTTGTATATTGATACGAATATACTTCATCTGTCCCATTAAAAATGAAACGTTTTCGTTTTTGGATTGTTGATTCTATTAAAAATTAAACGTTTTCTAAAATGAAAAGAACACTGTCTCTACTTTATTACTATACTTTATTGAGACAGAGGGAGTATAATATTTGATCTGGTTTAAAACAAGAAATCTACGATTTATTTTTAGATTTGATTATTAAGCAAATATACAAACAAATGTTCCACATCCACATTTCAGTTTAAGGATAAAACTAGAAACTCAATATAACTATTCTAGTTATCATAAATTAATTTTAAGATGAATTTATAGATTATTATACTTGGAGATGGGAAAGAAATTGTTGTTAAATGAATTAAAATAAATATTTTACATCACTATAATAAGAGATCTACTACTGTATAACTGTACTTATATAGACAATTCTACTTATCATTAGTTGATTGTAAATTGAAATGTCATTCACTTGTAACATGTTATAAGAACGGTTTGATATAATTGTATATCTAGACATAACCAAATATGACTCTGCCCAACATTATATCGGTTTCAATTTGGTCTAGTTCGACAAAGGGATGCTCATCATGCTCTAACCTGATTGGAAAAAAAAAGTCACCCCTTCAAAGTTCAACTTAAGTTTTAGGAAGGATGTTAGCAAATGAAACAAAAATTATTATCCACGTTAGTATAAAAAGATAACTAAAATCATTATATAAGTTTCGTATAGTATTGCTCGTATATGGGGGATTATTAGGGGCAATCTGGGGTGCGTCACCATTTCATATGGGCCACAAGTGATTAGTCTATTTAGGGGGCGTTTAATTTGCAAGATTGTATCCCAAATTAAATATATAGGGTGTTTGGTTCATGAGATTTAGTGATGGATATTTCCGCCACTAATTAGCGATTTGTTCATCCCTTATAAGGGATGGCCCAACCTGATTGGAAAAAAAAAAGTCACCCCTTCAAAGTTCAACTTAAGTTTTAGAAAGGATGTTAGCATATGAAACAAAAATGATTATCCACATTAGTATGAAAAGATAACGAAAATCACTATATAAGTCTCATACAGTATTGCACGTATATCTGATATGCGCTGCCAATAGTATATTGGGGATTAGGGGCAATCACATGTGCGTCACCATTTCATCCGGACCACAAGTGATTAGCCTATTTAGGGGGTGTTTGATTTGCAAGATTGTATCCCGAATTAAATATATAGTGTGTTTGGTTCATGAGATTCAATCCCATAATTCAATCCTAGATGGATAACCATGAGATAATTAGTCATAGCTAACCCCCCTATAGCTAAAATAATCTCATAACTCAATCCTAAATTGTATCTGGATATTATTTTATTTAGAAAACCGAACACCACCTTAACATACTTCATCCATCTAATTCAAGATTCTCATTTTTTTTTTCCGATTTGTTTTAACCAAGATGAACAATTTCTGTTTTCAGAATAGACTTTCTCTATTGCCTCTCCACATTAAAAAAATAAGCCCATATAACTAATTATTTGAAAATTAAAACAACTATAGTAGGCCCATTTGTGAAATTATAACAAGCCCAATATCTAAATAACCAAACCAATTATTGGCTCCATTATTTAATTAAATCTTCTGTTCTTCAGCCACAGGCCTTCGCCATCGTGGCCATTCCACCACCACGACCGCCGCTCCCTTTACATGGGCCCATTAAGATATGGGCCTGAAAATATAATTGGTCCATTTAATTATAAATTATTTTTCATACATACTTTACACATATATCCAAAATCAGGTCTAGTTCTACAACTTAATATCTCTCTATTTTAGAACTACATAAAGAATAAATAAATTAAATGATTTTATTAATTATGAAAAAGAGAAATACCCTATTTTGTGTAGTAAATCTCAATAGGACTCGACACTTCTACAGCAAGGAGAAGTGCAGCGCTCAATAATAAGTTAAAATTAATTTTATGTGACGTTGTCCCGAGATAAAATACCGAACCATATATATCCGATCAAACTGCACTCGTAACATTCAATCTTGTTTAATCCACCAAACCTAATATGATCAAGGCTTGAATATTTTAATACTCTCTCCATCCTATAAGAATATTCACTCTTTTTTTTTTTAGTCTGTCCCATAAAAATATGCACTTTCTAATTTTGAAAACTTTTTCTCGCTAATCTTTAATGAGGTGAGACTCATTCTGCACTAACTATACTTTAAGTACTTTTTCTCTCTTCCTCTCACTTATTTTACTAATTTCGCATTAAATCCGTGCTGAACTTAAAGTATATACTCTACTTCCGTCCCACTTTAGGAGTGTAAGTCACCTTTCTCAATATTATTTTCTCTCTTCCTTTATCATTTCTCCACTCTTTTCAACATTATTCTCTCTGTTACTTTACTATTTCTCCACTGTAACTATTTATTATAGTATCATTTTTATAAAACAAATGCGAAAAAAATGACTGAAATTCTTAAAATGGGACGGAGTGAGATTTTTTTTTTGAAACGGAGGGAGTAAAATAGAATATACAATAAATTTATTTATAGTGTTACGGATGAACCGACACGAGGCCGTCCAAGATTTTCAGATAGAAAAATCTTTCAACTGCGCCACTAAAATAATTTGACAAGCCCGAAGAATTGACTGCATTATATTTACAAATTATACTACTACAACTTAATTCATTTACATAAAATTAAATAAAATTGGAAACACTTGGATTACGTTTGGAAAATCAAGAATCACTTAATTAATATCGTGTTACTATTACTCATGTAGTAACTTACATGCAAGGGCACAAGGCATATATTGCTTACATTAATAATTAATATAAAACATTTACAATAAACATAGTGATGTAAAAGTTTTATTAGTACAATAAATTAATAATTGCATATACAGAGAGGACAATCATGAATTGAATGGCCTGCTTGGCCACTTGCACATCCTTTCATCTGAGAAAATTAAAATATTAAAAGAAAATTCATGGAAAAGAGGAAGAAAACCCCAAAAGAAATTAATAGTACAACAAGTTGGGATTTATTTGTACAACAAGTTGGCTTCGATTTCAAATTAGGCGGATTAAAGCTGTTTGATTGATTCCCTCATTTCAACCAACAAAGTTGGCTACTTGAGATATATTTATATATATTTCTCTCTCTTCATTTCAATGTAGAAATTTCCATGCATGACAAAGTTAAATGTATTTTTCACTTTATCCACCTACATGATTTATAACACCTTAGTCACGCATAATTTATATAGGATAAAGTGTGTGTTTTCTAGAAGTTTTACATTGGAATTTCGAGCATAGTACGTACAACCTCTCATTGCATAAATAGTTAGAAGTCATACTCTGTATATATAGTTAATAATAATGGTAATTATTATAATAATTATTATTATTACTATTGTTATTATTATTATTTTTATTATTATTATTATAATGGTTCCGACCTACTAGGAGTAGTATTTTTGGGAGGATGCGAAAAATAAAAATTGTTTTATCGATTTTAGTCCTTAATCTTCTAACAATTTGGTCACCGGTAACATCGACTTAGTAAGGCCGAAGATAATTTTCAATAATTTCTACCAATTTGATAATTAAGAAACAAAAAATGAAAAAAGAGGTTGGCTTCAACCCCTCCACTCTTAAGTGAAACGTTAATGAATCTCTCACGTAGAGACTCATAACGTTCAAAGATATTGTATCATGTTAATGGATCTGATTTTTTTCCTATACATAAATATTATACATTCGATTAATTAGGTGTTGCATTTTAAATATATTTCCAAGTTTTAATGTACAAAACTTTATTTTTTTATAAGGGTCTATCACCGTTAATTAAATTTTATAGGAGTACTAAATTAGAAAGGGCAAAAAACAGTGTACTTAAATTTAATTCATTGTTTCTAACGTGTAAACAAAATTATAGTCTCATTGTAATAAATAAAATATATGGTCTCATTACTCGAAATACTAGGACAATTTTTAGGATGGATTTTTTTTTATTTAGTGATAAAATTTGTAGTACTATATTGCAGCAAACATGATATATTTATAAAAAAAAGTGTTCACAAAAATAAACAATCACTACTAGTTTGATTACTCGTTTCATAAACAAATTTTGTACCGTATTTTACTTTCATTGTTTAATTATTTTTCTAATAATTCAGCTTGCACTGACTGGACGTACATATCATGCATACACACATTTTCTCTAAATCATATCCCAATCAATATACAGATTTGATAACCAATCCTAATTCACATAATTTATTTAAACGCATTAAAATCCATAAGAAATTAGAAAAGAAACAAAATACCTAAAAAGATCTTGATTAATTCAAGCATAAAAATATGTACAATAATTTGCCAAAACACATCAAATAATGATCTCCAAGAACTAATTCAACATGATGTAAAACACCAACTATCATTACTAATCAGCCCATATAATTTAGTTTTAAAAGAAAAAAATAAATTAGAAAACCGATCTACAAAGAAAAAAGTATCCCATCCTCACCAAATCCGATCAGACTATTTTTCATGGACAGATGAAGTATTATTATTTTTCCGCGAAATCTCCGCGAGAGACTGCAGATTGCACTTGACAATGGTGTCAACGAACGCCCGCGTCTCCTCCTCCGTATTCCCCGGCGGCACGTCCACCACGTACGACTCCACCACCACCGTGCCGCCGCCGCCGCCGCCGGCGGCGACGGTGGTGACGGACCGGTAGTTCCGGAGGCGGTGGTCGCCCCCGACGACGCTGAACCCGATGACGTGGCGCTCGTCGTCGAGGATCTCGAGCCGCTCGGTGCTGGTCCCGGCCGGGAGGCCGGACACCACGGCCACCTCGCGGAGGGCGCCCACCGAGCGGCCGTCCCCGAGGATGACGTGGCAGCCCTTGAGGAACTTCTTGTACTCGTGGGGTCGGTCGAAGCGGCGCACCACGGACCAGACGGCCTCGAGGGGCGCGTCGATGGTCTGCACCGCCGCGGAGCAGACCTGCTCGGGGGCCACCGCGTGCGTGTGGTGGCGGAGCAGGTCCGCGGGGAGGGCGGCCGCCGCGGCCGCGGCGGGGCAGACCTGGGGCGGCGAGGGGGCGCCTTCGGCGCCCTCGCCGGCCTCTGGGGAGGAAGCTCATGGGCTTGATTATTTGGAGAGAAGAGGGCATTTCCCTTTCTTTTTTTTCTTTTTTTGATTTTGGATTTGTGGAATTGTGAGATTGAAGTGATGGAGATAAGGAGTGATTTGAGGTGGTATATAAAATGGTGTGATGGATGTGTGAAGAGAGAGGGAGGGAGACAAGTTGTAGTAATAAAATTGGGGGGTTTTATTCATGGGAGGTTTGTATGTATGATGGGAGCAAGTGGGAAGGGCAAGTTGGTGCTTTTGTTTTGGAAAGTGGCCATAGGATTAGGCTGTAATTACTCAATTTGAGGGTGTGGAATGACGAGAATGCCCCTGGGGGTGTAACTGCCGACGGCCGTACGGGGGGGCCGGATTGGGGTGGTGGAGGGATGGGATGGGAGGGAGCTCCACTGTAGTTCAGATGTTCTGACAGCCTAAGGTAGGAAGTAGCAGTGATCTCTGCAGTTTTTTTACTTTTTTATTTTTATTTTTTGTAGTCGAATTTTTGTTCAAATATTCTTTCATCTCATGATATGGGGATTAGATATGACTGAAATATCCTTTAACTTCGTAATCCCTCCGTCCCACAAGAGATGTCACACTTGTGGGATGGTACGAGATTTTAGGAGGTTTTGTTTTGTGTGTTAAATGGAAAGAGAAAATATGATTTTTATATTTACGTGAGAGAGAATTTTTTTTCAAATATGGAAATGTGACATCTTTTGTGGGAGAAACTAAAAAGGAAAGTGTGACGTCTTTTGTGCGACGGAGGGAGTAGTATTTTATATTTTTTATGTATGATGATTTACATATGAATCTTAGCAAGTCTAAATAGGATCACTTGTTCCATCAGCTATTCAGATGCCATGTTAGATGAATTATATAAGGTCTCATGCATTGATCTATACTTCCACCATCCTATAAATTTTGTCACACTTTGATCAGGCAAGAATTTTACGAAATGTAATGGTTAGTGTGTTAAAAAATTAGTGGAATGTAAATCCTTTTTATATATTAGTTTTATAAAAAAATGTGAATGAGTGGGTCAGTGGAATATGAAGTCCATTACTAAAAATGGTAAAAAGTGAAATGTGAAATTTTATGGAACGGATGAAAATGGAAAAATTGACAAACTTTCTAGGACGGGGGTATCTTATACGTGAAGATGAGATTGCTCTCAAAGTGTAACGAGACTTTATCTCAAAACCAATGAATGGTAGGAAGAATGAATTACTAGATATTTAAATAAATCTCAATCTAAGCTTAGCAGCATACACTCCTTTGTCTTTTGGTTCATGATCGATTTTTGTTCAAATATATATTCTTTTCGTTTCTGGGATAAGTTACGTCTGAGTCTTTCGTATTTGTTTAATATCTGAATATGATCGTAAATATCATGTTACATTCGATGAATTTCGATTCGAGAATGGGTCTACTGGGATACCATGTTAGTTTTCATTCGAGCTATTTACGATATCATTCATTGAAACATATATATCAAAATACATGAATGTCATAAATTCATACTGTGAGTATCTCAACATATGACCATTTTTCACAATCCTACTATATTAGCACTTCATAAAAATATAGTATTCTCTTATTTTTACATACCACCTCGAATAAGTCACTTATAATGAGACGAATAGAGAATTAATATACTCTTTTCCTGTTGACTTCGATAGGGAATTTTGAGTAGCACTAGCGATCATTCTAAATCGTCCAATACTAACCCCAAAATGCTTAACTTTGTCCCATCGAGAAAGAATTGCGCATAAAGCAAGAAATTCAAGAATTAAAGTAAAAGTCTTTGTTTTTGTTGAAATTAAAAGAAGGAGAATGGAAAAAGGTAGTGGTTTGAAATGAGATGACGATCGATGTGTTATTTTTATAATGGACTATGTTTTTTAGTTTGTTAATCGTTTTTTCCACGTTGGCATTTCAATTTTACAAATAGCTTCCGATTTAACTTATTTAAACAAGAATATGTGGAAATTAAGAAGAATTAAAATTTAATACTATTGTCATTCGAATTTTGTGATTAATGTACAATTATGTCAGAGTTAAAGCCCCCTAAAATCATTAATATAACCAATTCACCTACTTCTAATTAACTAGATTTAATTTTGTAAATTTATTTTGGAACACACAAACAACTTATATTGCTACACATTTGATGCATGTGAGATTTTTTATCCAAATTTTCAAGTCGAGTAAAATATATACACAAAAATCATATACAAAAAACATCAAACTTATAATGACATTGGATAATTTTTTAATAAAAAACTATATATACAATTTAAAAGGCATTTAATTGGTCATTTTCTTTATTCTTATACATGGATATGTATTTTTTTCTCTTCACAGAAACAATCGACGTCGGCGATGGTGTCTTTTGTCTTCCTTTTTTTCTTCAAAATTAAATGTTACTTTGATAAGAAAAAGTAGTTGTTGCTTTAATTTATTTCCTCTCAACGATGATATTAAGAAGTTAATCATTATTTAACCAAGTGGTATATATATACTCAAATTATAACATCAACTATGTCAATTTTTTAGACCTCACCATTGGTACTATCTGTGGTCGCTATAGTTGTTTTGGAATAAACCAATTCAAATATATTTCGTAGATTTTTTCTTTTCTTCTTACATATTTAACATAAGTTTAAATAACCCAAATTGGCAATTACTATGAGCCCTTTCTATGTTGTCTATTCCCACCAACTTTGATCAACTTGTAATCTTTAATAAATTCATAGTCACGCTTTACAAGCTGTTTGCGTTTTGTCTAAAGATCTTTCTTCAACTTGATAGTCTTCTTATATTCAAACCCTACGGTTTGTTTGGTGGTAAAACTACCTTTGGTCTATAAAAAAATTTAGGCACATTTCCAAATAATTAAGAAGATATTCATAATGATAAGAATATAATTCTATTATCTTATGAATTGTATTGAATTTTCCTGCATGGTGTCGTCATGATTATATTATCCTTTTTGTTTATAATTGGGTTTAACGATGGAATAATATAATACCATACTAACATTATTTTTTTTAATGTATACTTGTAATCGATAATTGATTATATATAGATAAACACAGTATTAATATATACATTATATAAGTGGTTAAATATTGATTCAAATGGCTTCAACTATGTGTATAAAACTGAGGCGGCATCTCTCTTCTTTAATTAGATAAGTATTTTTTTGAAAATCAAACAAAAAAGGTTATTAGAGAATAACAATAAACCCTAATTAGCTAATTTAATTTTAAATTTTTAGGTAAATATCGATCATTGTCCCAACGTTGGCCACGACAATAGATCAACATAAGTAAAATTGTGGATATTACGATTCTTAATGCTTAATTGGTAAAGTATGAAATGAAAAAACTAGGTCAAATATGAGAGAGAGAAGTAGCGAGAAAGTTTCTACAAAAATGAAATAAGACTAATTTTGGTGAACGTACCTAAGTGTAAAGAGAGACTACTATTGTGAATGAAGAGTACTTGATCCATATTAGACTAATATTGTATTTAACCCATTGATCACTACAAAAAATGCGCTATTTACCAACGGAATTACCGACGTATACGATTCCCTTGGTGATTACCGACGGAATACCTAGGGAATCAGCCGTCGGTAATTTTCTCCCCTTTTTTTAATAGCATTTTTATTTTACAC